>NC_025693.1:8597698-8669876 GCF_000633955.1 Camelina sativa
TCATTTTTTTTCTTTTCTTTAAACTTGGTTTGAAATATTTGTCACCTTTATCTTATATTCTTCTCCCCACGCTTTACCATCCTCTCTAAAATATACCATTTCCTTGTATATGTATAAATGTAGGTATATAAGACCAAAAATATGTATACCCATTTCTAGATGCATACCTTTATATATAAGATAAATAATTATTGGCTATGCAAAACTAAGACATATTAAGCTCATAGTTAGTGGCATAAGCAAACATATTTAAGATAAAGAAAGCATAATGTTGTTCTTCAAGGTTTTTTTTGGTCCAATGGTTTTAAGTCTTTTAAAAATATATGTATATCAAAGTCAAGGATATTATGGCTTATATAAGACTAACCAATTTGATCAAACCATACCAATTAAATTTTTTAGTTGGGGGTTTATTGTAGATTGGTTCGTTCGTTGGACCGCAAGTACAAGAAGAGATAGACCATACATGGACCTATTTTTATTAGAGATCTTGCTAGGATCGAGCCAACCTGGATCTGTCACACATATCAATTCTTTTTTCTTTGAAGAATTAGTGGTTTTAATTTATTTTTTCCTAGTAAAGAAGAAGAATTAGTTGGCAGAAAAAAAAAATACCATGAACACAAATTAAGTAAAGCAAATACATAACATCACTTTCATTTTCTTATATTATAACAAGAGAATTATATCTCTCTCTTTTCTCTCGTTCCCACACATATTCGCTACATATCACTATCAGTCCCAATCTCAATTGGTTACCAAAAAAGAGTCCCCAACTTGGAACCGGANGTAGACTGGTTCGTTGGACCGCAAGTACAAGAAGAGATAGACCATACATGGACCTATTTTTATTAGAGATCTTGCTAGGGTCGAGCCAAGCTGGATCTGTCACACATTCCATTTTTTTTTTCTTTGAAGAATTAGTGGTTTTAATTTTTTTTTTTTTTCCTAGTAAAGAAGAAGAATTAGTTGGCAGAAAAAAAAATTCATGTTTTCATAACACAAATTAAGAAAAGCAAATACATAACATCACTTTCATTTTCTTATATTATAACACGAGAATTATATCTCTTTCTTTTCTCTCGTTCCCACACATATTCGCACATATCACTATCAGTCCCAATCTCAATTGGTTACCAAAAAAGAGTCCCCAACTTGGAAACGGAAAAAAAAACATTACATAACCAAACCGAACCGGTTAATGTATAATTAATAACGAAACTGCCCTCCGGTGTAGGTCTGGCCAAAGGACCAACTGGAAGGTGCAACATTGTACGAGACGACACTTCGACGATCACTTGTGGTGACAACAAACGACAGACTTTGACCATTGAGGTAAGAGTTGCTTTGCCAATTTTGTCCCCAGTTTCTTGACATTAATTGCCATCTTGTCCTCGACCCTTTCATCGAGACCGAGTGTACGTCCCCGGCTCCACCCACGTTTGTGACCAGCACCAAGTTAAAGTATGAATGGCCGTTGATCGCGAACCTTATCCCTCCACTTCTCTTGCACCGAACCCTATTAATATTTCATCGAAGCTTCATAAGTTCACGGGAAAGCTCTCACCACTAGGGAGTCTAGGAAGTTCGGTATGTCACTATTATTCAGTTTTGGGTCTATTTAATAATACCCTACATATATTTCTACCACATGTATCAACTGGTCCAAAAGTATTAAATGTGTAATTTATATATAGGACCAAAAGCTGATTATAAATGTTTCAATATACGTGTTTTTTGTGGTTTTGCTACATATGTTCTATGAAAAGTCATAAACAATAATTAAAAAAGGTAAGAAGAAATATTATAACTTTGCCTTCATTAGTCTATAAAAGTACTACAAGAAAAATGATNAAAAAAAAAAAAAAAAAAAAAAAAAAAAAAAAAAAAAAAAAAAAAAAAAAAAAAAAAAAAAAAAACAAGACAACCAGTTAAGAGTTAAGACAAAAAGTCAGACGTATAGAGAAGTCCATATGTTTCTAAATAAGTACACAACTTTAATCTTAGTCTTGCCTTAACGATTAGTTTCATCTCAAATATTCGACTAGTAAATTTGACTATATATATCTCTAAGTCAAAAAGGAGATCTACCTAAAAAGTGTAAGCAAATTTCAAAGATACGATTTATATTTCTTAATAAATGTTTATTTTTCTTTAATTAACGGTTCTAAACAAGTGTTCAATGTGTAATATTCATAAACCACTACACGTATAGTTCAGTTCTGTACATAAACATCAAATTGTGAGTGTTTAAATAGAATTAGTACCTTCTGTACATAACAGGAATGATTCCGGACTTGTACAGAGCAATTTTCTCGTAGATCGGCTGAGAAAGATCGAAATGGTGGTTGGGAGGGTCGCATGCACCACCAGGAGGACAAAAGTTAGTGGCGGTGACCACAATGGATCGGCCTTTTATGCACCATTGAGGATCGTTGACACACATCAGCTCGAAACACGCTCCACAGCTAAGTCCCTGATCGAATAACGACGTGCTCAGCGCCGCCGTCTCTAGTCCGTAACCTTGGCTGTATAGATTCCCGTACCCGCACGCTCCACCTAGATTAGTTCCATTATGCTAAATTAATGTTTCTAATCATTAACAGGGACATTATTATTTTTATTTTTTTGCTATGAAAATGGACATTTGAAACAATTGAGACTTAAAATCATATGGAAAAATCTAATGTGCAAGTGGAAGCATACAAATTTAGATTTAAAATCGAGTTTTGTTTATCTATTATAGTATCTTGTAAATAATTTCATCATTAGCCGTTATAATTGTTTGCATGTTAATAAGAGGATGATTACTGTTATCCAAGTAATAAATGAAACGAAATTTTTATTGGAGATATCGATGAGGTACCCATAGTCCCGGAAGCATCACCGCCGCCGTAAAAAGTGGCATGAGCATTGGTCCAAGGTCCCATGTGGCCGCCAGGATGGTGGCCGCCGCCACGACGGTAAGCGCCTTGAACGCAAACGGAAAACACTAGGAGCTGAACCACAAGAACGGAGATTACTAAAACACCCATGTTGTGAAGCAAAGCAAATCACAACATGCAAAGGAGAGAGAGAGAAGCAGAAGGGTGATTTCGTCAAGATGGAGATGTGAGAAGTTTATAGTGTGTGACTGTGTGTGATGAAACTGGAGAAGAAGAAGAGAGTGGTATAAATAGGAATGGAGGATTCAGACAAAGTATTAGCGGTAATGAATCAATCAGGGTCCATGCAACTGCTTATTGGTCTTTCACTAATACTCTTTTAATTTTAGTTTCTTTTTTTAAAGGTTTTTTAACATATTTAGAAGAACCGACGAAAACTTAAAAAAGGAGTGGTGAATGTCAAATTTAAGAGTTGGATCAAAGAAAAAAATTGTCAAAAATGAGTAGGAAGGAATCTATCGTAAAGGTCACTCAAGAAATTGAAATAAATGCGTATCAGATATTAGTAGATGTGATAGTGATACTGTAACATTATAGATTTTTTTTTTTGGTATAGTATGAGAAAGTATTTATTATATTTAAAGGTCAAAGAGTAATCATACGGAGACACGATTTGCAATAGCATTTACATTTGATAAGTGATGAGGGTTTGAGTGTTTGAGACAGACGATTTAGAGCTCAATAAATAATATTATCTGGATAATAATGTGAGAATTTATATGCATTATCTTATTATGGTCCAGTTTTACTGCTAACAATTTTATTTTATTACATATATTTATTTTATGTCTTGGTTCTTATTACTTTTCTTGATTTGTTATATAAATTGGAGCTACATTTGTATTCGTAGCAGAACTGATGAAGAACGGTTGAGACTCTTCATAAAACTGTAGATATGTCATTGGACAAAAATGGGTACAGCTGTTTGATGAAATTTTGTATTGAATTATTGTGAGTTTTATATGCTTTTTTTTTTGTCAAAGGTGAGTTTTATATGCTTAATATATTTTTTTCATAACTCACAATAAGTCAATAAAACCGGAAATCACAGGTAAATTATCCTTTTTATTAACAGCCTTTTTAGATTAATAGGTCGGAAGAGCCAATTCTGAGAAACACTGTTTACATATAACATTAATTTGATGAAAAATTAAAGATAAAAAGAAAGAAGTGAATTTTCTCATATCACACTAGATTTCCTTTGAAAATATCGAAAAAGCTGGCCACTCATAATTTTGGTTTTTCTATTCCATAATAATTTGTCTTTTATCTAGAAATTATATTATTGTTTTATGATTTTTTTTATAAAATCAAATTACTATTGACTCTTGAATATGGAAAACAAAATTAGTGTGGGAATTAAAATGATTACATGTATTGTTAAGAATTAGTTATTTATTAATCTTTGTAAATATTCAAATTTTGCAAAGAAAGTACGATCGTAACACACTGGTGTATTACATCATTGTTCATTGGTGTGTGACATTAGTCTTTCAATTTCAAACTGCTTAAGACGAGAAATTTGTCCATGCATGCATGCGATGAGTACTACAAAAATCATAACCAGTTTCACAACGACAAACTATTACACATTCAAAAAATTTGTAATAAATATTGTTTTTCTTACAAATAGGAAAAATGACAGATGTTTAAATATATACTTGGAATGATAGGTGCAGTTGAAGTAGTACAGTTGTACAAATGGTGGAAGAAATAATTATATATGACATAAATATATATATCATGTATATTACCTGAGTTTAATATCTTATTTTTTCATATTTTTTCTTAAAAATGGTATATATCAATTGCTATATATGGTTAAAAAAATGTCTTATAAAAAAGCCTATAGTATTATTTACTTAAGTATTTAATTTTTTTTGTTTTGATTCTTGTCAATTTGAGATATGCTTGTTTATCCTCAATCTAACCCTTCAGCATTTTGTTACAGTGTTGGAAGTTGATATGTGTATCTTCAGCTCTGATCATCATTTTCCTCAAAATGTGATTTAACTTATTCACGGATGTTCTTGTATTTAATCGTGATCTCTTTCTGTGTAGTTCAGATGAGACTGTACATATTTTTCACTTCTCATCTCCAAATCGAGTGAAAATTTGACAATTATCCGCAATTTTTAATCAATTGACATGATATCATTAAATTCTTAAACTTAAGCATTTTGATGATATTTTTGGCCTCTTTCAGTTTAGTAGTCGTAATCGTAATAGTCCTCCTGATGTACATATATTTTATCCTGTTTAAGCATAGTTTATTCTTTTCTTTTGTCATGTGTACTAGCTAGTTTTGTCATTTTTGTGTAGTTTAGCTTATGTTTGTGCATTAGGCTAGAAATTGCATGGCATTTGCATGTTTGCTTGCATAAACAGGTGATTTGGGTCCTTTGGAGCATGGAAATGAGCTGAGGAAGAAGAGGATACATCCAATGGAGCAGATCAAAGTTGGAATGGAAGAAAGCCAAAGTCTCGAGGCCACTCGACCACCACACTCGACCAGACACTCGACCGTGTGGAGAGAAGGACTCAACCAAGAGGCAACCAGTAGAAGAAGGCACTCGACCATGCACTCGACCGAGCACATGGTCGAGTATTTGGCTAACAGCCTTAGTCTTTTGTCTCCTAGCTAATCAGGACTTCCATCACCCACTATATATACCCCTTGTACCTACAACCGCCCACCAAGTCAGAAAATATCTTAGGAGTCCTAGAGAGTCAGAATAACCTAGTCTTATCCCTTTTTGGGATACTTTTACTTTATTGCATCATTATCCACTTTTTCTTATCTTTACCCAGATTTTCAGAATCTTGTAATCTACATAAATTTTGATCTGTTTGGATTTTAATCTTGCTTCTTTGTATTAAGTTGAAGATCTCTCTTTTATATATCTGATCATGTTTGTTTCATCATTTTATGGGTTTGAGTTCATCATCATGATTTGTGAATCTGAGTAGTGAGCTATGCTCTTAGAGATGGATTAGGCTGGTTTAGGGTTATGATTATCTAGATTGATCAAGTTTGTTTCTTTATAAATCCTTTCTAGACTAGGTGTTCTCTATGCTATCTTTGTTCTGAGAAGTTAAGGATAGATCTCAGGTTTCCTTTCATTCAAAAGATGTTTAGGTTGCTAGAGTAGACTAATACTGGAGATTATTGTGCCTAGCCTAAGAAATTAGTTGTCTAGGGTGGTTTTTGACAAAGAATGATTTGAATCTTTAATGCATGTTTATTCATGTCTTAGCTAGTGAGAACTAGGTCTAAGAGTGTTTAAACCTGATTACTATTGTCATGAAAATGGATTAGTAAGTATAAGAGATCATTGTCTAAGGATAGCTCATATTGATTGAGGCTTTTTGATCAGTGTAGGTAGTCATAGCTTAAGGTCAGCCAATGAATCCATCTCTAGGACCTATTTTGTTTATTGATTGTCTGTTTATTGCATCATAGTTGTTCTCTGTCTTGTTTGGTTGCATTCTAGGTTGTTTATTTAGTCTCTGTTCTTCGTTTTAAGTCACTCGACCTAGCCACTCGACCACACTCTTACTGAGCTCGGTCGAGTGCTTGATCGAGCACCATCTGGGTTGCTTGCTTTACATTCTGTTTATGCTTTGCATCTCTGTAGTTTCATTTCATTGCACTTGTTTAGTTCTTGTTTCTGTTTTAGTATAGTCTATGCATTGTTTATCTCAGTTCTTATTGCATCTAGTACTGTTTAAGTTGTCAGTTCAATGCATTTACATTTCTGTCATTAGGATTGTTTAGTAACTGAACCATAATCATATCTGGCTTAACTTGAATAAGTGTTCATATCTTGAGTATTTGCATATCACCCTTTATGGATTGACATCTATTATATTACAACAACATAAGGGAACTGAAACCCTTTGCATACCATCTGATCATCATAGCCTATGTTTGTTTGTATGTTATCATCCATTCATTCATAGGTTAACCATAGAAAACAATAGGTTTCACCTCCACAAAGAAGCTCATAAAGCAAAAGTAGTTCTTATAATCAACTTTGGAGAATTGATCCAAACTTGGAAGTTGTGAATCGTAACAGACCTCCACAAAGAAACTCATAAAGCAAAAGTAGTTCTTATAATCGACTTTGGAGAATTGATCCAAACTTGGAAGTTGGAATCATGGTTTTCTAAACGCGTCATTAGGAAGCTTGTTATTAGGATGACGACTTATATTGGGTCTTAGGTGATAAAAATAATTTTATTGATGTTTTTTTCTTTTTTCTTGCTTTGTACGTTACTAATTCACAATTTAATATTTACTTAATTTGTGACTTAGCATATGACTATGGAAGTTTTGTCTTTCTATCATCTATGAACGTAAGTGATGTGCGTGGGTTTTCGCTTCAAAACTTTTACCTCAAAAGAACACACAACTGCTGCAAGTGCACAGTTAATCGGTTGTAGTATTTAAGGATCGATTCCACCAAAAAAAAAGCTAATACGTTGTTTTATGAATCCATCAGAAGTAAGTATGGCTAGAACTAAATATTGTTGGTGTGTCAAGATTGCTTAGATTTATCTATTTAGGAAATCTTAAGGTTAGTTTGTTTACTACTAAAAACAATTAACTTATATAGTTCATAAGTCAACCATCTATAATCTTTATATTTTGTTACTCAACTTACTCATACACGACGTATAGGTCAAAACATTTAAATTAGGTTTGATTATTATCTATAAATTTTCATAAGTAAATGGTAAATGCTTTTTATGACACGACACACATCTAAACTGGATTCGAGTATATATGCAAGTGGCTAGCGAAACATACATACTTGTGATCATAGTTAATTCATAAGACTAACTTAATGCATTAAAAAAAAATTATAATTAAAGTAAAGTGAAAACTAAACATGAATCTAATAAATTCTAGAATTGCCACCGATCATCTCCCTCATTTTTTATTATCTTTTTGAATCCAATAAATAAACTACTCAAGCATGCTTAAAGGAATTATCAAAGCCGAAGACGAATTGAAGATGACAAAGTATTTTTTTCTCTTTCTCCGGACTCTCCAATTCTTGTTTTCTTACAAAAAAATTGCAAATCACGTAATTATGTGAGCGGAGCAAAGTTGTCTTCTCCCATGGACAACGAATGGCAAATCAACAAACCGTTCCAAAATGGCTAAACATGTACATGCCATACAAGAAAATGGCTTTCACGTAATTGATTCATTTTTAAAAGTTACATACTATTTTTTAACAAGTAAAAGTTTACATAAATACTACAACTGATTTTTAAAAAAAATAAAAGAAATTATAGTTTTAGATAAAATAAATCATGAAATTTTGAAATGATTATAATTGTGCACTTGCTGCAATCGTGTGGCCTTTTAAAGTAAAAGATAAATTATAATTTTAGACAGTTAATTGTGGACTGGTAACCCCATAGACAAATTATAATTTTAGATGAAATAAATCATGAAATTTTGTACGCCAATTTTAAGTGGAATTGATATATATATTTTGTATGTCCATATATCATTTGTACGTGGAATTTATATATACATTTGACAAAAATACTCTTAGACATTTGGTGCGCAATATTTTTTTGGTTAGCTTTGATTCACAACATCACTATTTGAGTAGGCCACAATGAAATAAAATCACAATAAATTTAAAAGGAAAAAAAAAGAGAAAAAATAAAAAGGAGACCTACGCGTAAAAATTGTAATAAATTTGGTGATAACATTTTGTCTAGACAGTTTTAAGCCCACGTATTGAAGTCATCAACATGGCACGCCAATTTTGTTTTTCTAAATTGGGTTATTAAATTGTCTCAAAACCCAACTTTTTGAATTACATATATAACTTTCAATTTGCTGCGTGGTCACATAACATGATGCGCACATGCAAAGTTATTCATTCTTCATCTTGATCGGAATCATGTTTTTTCTCAATAAAACCAAGTCAGTGTATTCTTCTAGTTGTTGAAGATTTTCTTGGTTAGTCTATACGACTATACCATATATTTTTAATATGATTTTATATTATTGTTTATGTTTCAAAAAATTAGGCCTGGGCATAAAATCCGAATCCGAAAATCCGAACCGTATCCAAACCAAAATAAGCGGATTAAAACCAAACCGATATTAAAGAAATAACCGATCGGATCTTGGCTTTCATTATTTTGGATATCGGATATTATCCGATCCGAACCGATATCCAATAGATATCCGAATATAACCGAACATATAAGAATTAGTTTGATATTCCTATAGATATGCTTCATATCTTTTATGTATTTGTATGGTTCTGTGAGAACCTTATCATTTACTTAATTTATATTTTTTTTGTTTTGTTTTAATACTCCATTAGTATGGTTATTTAGGTACAATAAGATCAAAAACTATTCGCATAAAACATTTTCTAATAACTTTTGGTTTAATTTTGGTTATCAATAATCATATCCGATCTAAAATCCGAATTATCCAAACTGAAACCGATCCGAATTTTATAAATATCCGAATGGATGTTAGATTCAATATCCAAAAAATCCGAAATCCAAAAAATCTGAACTGAATCCGATCTGATATCTGAACGCCCAGGCCTACAAAAAATCCAAAGATGTATTTTACGTTCGTTTTAACAGTTACTTGTAACTAAAAGATATATTGCGCTCACCAGTAGAACAACTTTATTAAAACAATTATCTTACTTTCAAAAAGGCACGCTAGCTTTACACCATCACAAGAAAATTTTGCAATCTTTGTTGCGTATTCAAATCTAGTTTAAGATACATCAGAATTGAGAAGCAATTGCAAAGACCGAAAAGTTTCTAAAATATTTTAAATATGATTGGTGAAGCAATTAACCTTAATTATGAATAGTCGAATATAGCATTACGATTTTGATACGAACCAAGAACACCAAACTCAATCCAACTGAACCAACATTCATAATTTTTGGTGCTCTCGGTCTCGGCTGAAGAGATTGTCATATTTTTAATATGAGTCGGTTATCAAAATTTTTTGGTTCGATCCGGTTCTAGCAAAACCGATCGATCTCAGACTATTGTTTTTTTAAGACCAGATTATACTAATATTTGAACGATTTATACCAAAAGTAAATCGGTTTTCTCTAATACTGAATATAATTATTGAAAATAACAGAAAAATTCCAAATTTAATAATTATAATTGTATTTTGAAAAATTTAATCAAAATTTATTAGAATTTGATTTCAAAATCAACCGTCTAGAAGTGAACCAAACCAAACCAAATTTATTTATAGTTTAATTTTGGTAACCATTTAAAAAAAAAATTATAAAAAGGAAAAATAGCATTCTAGCTAGCTAATTCTAACACACTTCTCAACCATGACACATTTTTTTGATCTGTAATGTCTAAAACACCCTGGACTAAACATTTTACTTATAACTAATTCATTCCTTATTTTTAAAACACCTTTTTACTCACACACTTTTACTCTTTCTTTTTTTCCTTTTTCTTTTAATCCTAATAAAACATCCATATATTAAAAATTAAAACACATTTAACCACTTAAATTTCAAAGAAAATTCCATATAGAAAATTTTAAGTGAATACGTTATTATGGATATTATTATGGATATCTAAATTAATAGTAATTGCTTTTATATCTACCAAACTAGTGTATTAATTAAAACATGCGAGTCTAACGATAATCTTAAAAATATTTTATCCATAAAAATCCAAGTTGACGTCAAAAAAGATGTTTCAATAATAATTAGTCCATATAAATGTATATATGATGTTTTAAGCATTTGTTGCAATGGAAAATTTTATATGAATATGAAAAATTAAAAAAACAAGAAATTGGATTAAGATACAAATACAATCCGCTCCATACAAATTAATGGACACCAATTTTGTAAAGAATGTTGTCCACATAAACAATACATAATGGACACCATTAGAGAAACATTCTTATTGGAAACAATGCATTAATAAGGCACTGTTATGTTAATTAGACATTCTTATGTATCACAAAAAAATATTCACAAAAACGTATCCACAAATAATTATCAATAAAAAAATATCCACAAATAAGTATCCATGAAATAATTTACAAATATTCAACTATAATTGGATAATATGTAATATAATTATCATTTTAAATATAGTAAAATGGATCTTAAAATGTAGAAATAAAATAAAATTATAATGAATCATAAAAACAAAATTAAAAATATATGTCATAATAATTAAATAAAATGATTACAAAGAGAGAAAGAGATAAAGAAGAAAAGTTTAAAGTGAAGAATAGTGAAGTGATCTTAGTGCAGTGGCAGAAGGTAAGTTCATTTGTAGAAGACACCATCACACCTGGGATCAAGTCTCGGCTCCTACGAATGTAGGAATTTGGCTAATGGGCCGGCCAGTTGTGGCCCAATGGTTGAAAAAAAAAAAAAGTGAAGAGTAGAAAAAAAGTGGACAATTCTAGTTAACATTTGGTTAGAGAGTTTCAATATTTCTGCTTTTTCCAAGTGTTTCTAGCACAAAAACCAATTAAATTTATGATTATGGTTTATGATCTAAAGTTTAGGATCTAGGGTTTAGGGTTTAGGGTTAATGATTTAGTATAGGATATAATGAACAGTTTCATGTTTATGTTTTTAGGAGATATGATGATGTTAAAATTGTTTGATAGTTAACAATGACTATTCCACCAAAACACAAGTAATTTTTAGTAGACGTGTATAACTTATCGTCCATGTGAAATTGATTTTATGGACATAAAAGATTATCATCGTTTGATAGTTAACCATGACTACTTTACCAAACCACAAGTAGTTTAATTATTTAGGTATTCATATATTTTTCTGATCATCCAAAAATAAGTATCCATCTATGAATGTTAACCATCCACATAATAGCGAACAACATCAATGAATTTGGAAATTTATAAAGAATTTAATGCAAGAAGTCCAAAATTTGGCCTAATTTAAGGTTTAGGGTTTACTGGTTGGGGTAGGTCAATTTCATGTTTTCTAGTAAAAGATCTTCAGATTTGGCTACACTTGTCAAAATTGCTATGAAATTAAATTTGTGAATATGGTTTATGATCTAAAGTTAAGGTCTAAAGTTTAGGATCTAGGCTTTAGGCTTTAGGATTTAGAGTTTAGAGTTTAAGGTTTAGGGTTTAAGGTTTAGAGGTTTAGGGTTTAGGGTTTAGTATAGGATATAATGAATGGTTTCATGTTTAGATTTTTAAGGGATATGATGAGGTTAAAGTTGTTTGATAGTTAACAATGACTACTTCACCAAAACACAAGTATAACTCATCTTCCATGTGGACTTGATTTTATGGACATGAAATCTTTTATGGATTTGTCACAAATAATAAGAACCATTCGATTGAAACTATTAGTATCCACAAATAAGTATCCACATAATAAGATATTTTTGCATCCACATAACAATTAACAAATATTCAACTATAATTGGATAATACGTATTATAATTATTTACTTTAAATATAGTAAAATGGGTCTTAAATGTAGAAAAAATAAAATTATAATGAATCATAAAAATAAAATCGAAAACATATGTCATAATAATTTAATAAAATGATTACAAAAAGAAAGAGAAAAAAGTGAAGAAGAAAGAAGAAGAAGAGGAGACAGAGATGCAAATTTCTGCTGTGTTTTTTGCAACCATTCTAAGCCATTAGATCCAAATTAGTAGTTGAAATCGAATGGTCTAGGATGCAACCAATTATCTACTTTTACTTTTTGTTTTTTTTTTCTTTCTTATTCACACAAAACTCTCATTTAATAATACACGTTCATCTCTAGCCGTCGGATCAAATCCTTAGTTAGAATCGGATGGATCTTAATACAACTACTTTTTTTTTCTCTAGTTACACATCTGTTTACATGATCAGAGCTAAAATAATATATAAATCATGTGAACAGTAGAAAAATTAGTCAAAAAATGCCTTTTGTGTGATATGAACATACTTTTAGTATGTCTCAATGTAAATCTCCCTTATAAAAAACTGACTCGGTTCGATTTGGTTAACCGAAGCGTAGGACTACTCGAATATGTTGAGCTAGTTAATATTAACTGGTACTAACATCTCTTACGTAAAGAAATTAAATAATATAACGTACGTACTTGATAACGTAAATAGAAATTACAAGCCAATTAATAGTGATTTCCATCTAACCAAAAGATTCAATTGGCGCAAGCGCAAATACGTTTTAATATCAAACATGTGCATACCGAAGAAACATTAAACATAATGCGGCTGAATATTACACTTTGGGTATATTTGCCTAAGGTTTTATTTTTAAAATTATTCTGCGTTTGGAGTTTGGACCTCCCATCGGCGAAACTGATCATAACTATTTTTCTAATATGGTGAGACCATTTTAAAGATAACATAAAATTTTCAGTACATATAGTGTTAAAGATATCAAATGGTCAATCAATGGACCCATTTTATTAAGAAGTTTTGGTTTCGAACATCTTGTTTGGTTGAGTATTGATTTACATGTTTTGAAGAAGTTGAATCTCTTTGATCTCTGAGTTTAAAAAAATATTTAATTACAAAAAAGAAGTTTCTGGTAACGTTACGAAAACTCTTTTAACATTTTCAATTAGAAAAGTGTAATACAATATGGATCATAAACATATTTGACGAAGAAGATCTTTAAAATATATTGGCGCTTTTATTGACTGTTAGTAAACAGTATCATGTAAAATACGACATGCAAATGTTTTTGCACGTTTTACCAATATGCGAATGAAGTCTTAATCCTATACTCAAATTTGGTAGAACACTAGTACCCCATTCTCACATGTATGAAGCACGGTGGTTGGGAAGTATTGACTTTGACATGACGCTTTTTCAGCTAATTATGTCGGTGCCAAAATAAAATTGTTCAAATATCACCAAAGCTTAAGCTAGATTTAATTCTAATAAAAATTATGTATATACTAACTATGATCGTACGCCAGAACCTAAAGCAATCTTCGAATCATATTAAAAACGTGAATATTTTGCTATTTATGTTGTTTATGTACTACTACTGACCAAGAGAAAACCACAATGATAGCTGTATATAGTCAAACAACACCAATTTGTGAAGGTAAAGGATGCAAGTTAAGTGTTGTTACTAACTTGACCCACGGAAACCCTTGCCTGAGACTGTCAATGCTCGCTTCGAGTCAGGACAGATTAAGAGAATCCGGGTATCAAGCCCGTGGCTTCCCTCTTTGTGTACCCATTGTAAAAAGGTGGGACACACCATATCCCGGTGCACAAGCGCCCCTCCCACCTGTATTCTTTGCGGCTCAGTGAAATATGTGGTGTCATCTTGTCCACGAGCAAAGAAGGAAAAGAAAACGGGAAAGGCTCCCATCCAAAGTTAACTACCTGTGGTAGAAGTTACTATAGCAAAAGCAGTAAACACAGCCGTTGCTCCTATTTCCACCACCACAAAGTCCCCTGCTAAGGTCTCTATGCCTCAACCAATAACACCGTCTGCAAAGCTCGGTTCTGGTGTTCGAGAGGAAGGCGAAACTAGTGCCCGACAGCGATCCTCCCCTGTTGCGAAACACCATCTATCTCATCACCTATCAAAGGACTACAAGATGAGTATTGATGAAGGACAGCTCTGTGTTGACCTGACTGCGAACCTTTTCACTCATTTATCTCCATCTGTAGACCAGGAAGCTAGCCAACAAGAGGAATCTGATCCTGATATCCTCTCAGGTGACGATGATAACCCTGATGAAGACTCTGACAGATTTTTCAAGGTGATCTCCAAGCGTCTTAAGAAGAAAAAAAAATCCGAGAGCAAGGGCTGGAGGCCCTTCAAACCTCTAAATCTATATTTTTTTTATGGATATTTTTTGTCGTAATGTAAGAGGTCTAAACGATTAAACGTAGGAGTATGCGGAAATGGCTAAAGTTATATAATCCAATTTTTGGTGGCATCATAGAAACTCATGTGAGTCATGTGAAGGCCCAATATATACGGTCTAGTATATCTCCCGGATGGTTATCAGCGAAGAATTATGAATGCTCAGATCTTGGGAAAATCTGGGTAATCTGGCACCCTTCTGTTAAGGTGTCCATTTTGTCTAAGTCCCTCCAAATGATTGCTTGCCTGGTTCAGTTGCCTATTGTGCATCAGGAGTTGGTAATCTCTATCGTCTACGCTTCCTCAACCTCCAGTGACGAGAGAAAGCTCCTTTGGGCAGAGTTACAGGCACTCGCTTCTACACCTGCAGTGATGGGTAAACCATGGCTTGTTCTGGGGGACTTTAATCAAATATTGCATCCCCATGAACAGTCAGTCATCTCTAATAACACGCTGACCAGAGGAATGAAAGACTTCAGTCAGTGCTTGATTAACTCATGCCTCTCTGATCTGCCTTATTGTGGTAACTCGTTCACATGGTCGAACAAGCAAGACGTCGGTCTAATCACAAAAAAGCTGGATCGTATCCTTGTCAATGATGTATGGCTTCTCTCTTTTCCAAACTCACTCGGAGTCTTTGAGGATCCAGGTTTCTCAGATCATAGCCCATGATGCGTTTTCCTAGACATCAACAAGCAAAAGCAGAAACTGCCATTCAAGTTTCTGACAGTGTTAAACCAACATCCGGATTTTGCACCGTTAATAAAGCTTTGGTGGACTGCTCTGAAATTCGATTGTTCAAAGATGTTGCTATTCTCCAAAAAGCTGAAGGAGCTTAAAAGTATTATCAATGACTTCAGGAAAGACAACTATTCTGGTATTGAAAAAAGGGTTACTGCAGCTTTTGAAGTTCTTCAAGCCTGTCAACATAATCTACTCAATTCCCCCTCTCCACAAGCTCTTGAGGAGGAAAAACAGGCTCACCATATTTGGTGTCTTCTAGCCAAGGCTGAAGAATCTTACCTAAGGCAAAAATCTAGGATATGTTGGTTGGAGGAAGGAGATAAAAACTCCAAATTTTTTCACAGAGTCGTCTTGTCTCGTTAAGCTCAGAACCAAATCCTATTTCTCACCAATGCAAATGATATAATTGTTGACTCAAAGGAGGGTATCCAACAGTTAACAGTAGACTTCTTCAAGCAAACCCTAGCGCACAGTCTTCTGCAACACCATTGTCCGCTTAAGAGCTGGCCAGTTTTCTGCCTCAAAGGTGCTCAACCTCTGCAATACAGGCACTCTCTGCTCCCATTACTCCTGCGGAGATCAAGGCTGTTGTTATCTCTCTCCCCAAAAACAAAGCACCTGGGCCTGATGGTTACTGCGTAGAATTCTTCACAGGTCATTGGGAAGTGATTGGTCAAGATTTAACGGATGCAGTTTTAGAGTTCTTTCGATCAGGCAGATTGCTGCAACAATGGAACTCCACGCTGCTTATGCTCATCCCAAAAACACAAAACGCTTCTAAAATGTCTGATTTTAGGCCTATTGCTTGTTGTAACATAATGTACAAGGTGGTTTCAAAGCTGCAAGCAAATAGGCTCAAGTCGGTTATGTTGGAGCTCATATCCAACTCGCAATCTGCTTTCATTTTGGGACGTCTTCTAGTGGAAAATGTGCTCTTGGCCACGGAACTCGTTCAAGGTTACAACCAGAAAAACATATCATCAAGGGGAATGCTGAAAGTTGACCTCAAGAAAAAGGCGGTTGACTCAGTGCATTGGGGCTTTGTCATTAACACCCTGAAGGCTATGAACTTCCCGACACATTTTGTAAATATGATCTGGGAATGTATTTCAACACCTCGATTCTCAGTGGCAGTGAATGGTGAATCATGCGGTTTCTTCAAGGGTGCGAAAGGTCTTAGACAAGGAGATTCCTTATCTCCATACCTGTTCACACTGGCTATGGAGGTTTTCTCCCAGATGCTCAACAGCTCTTTCAACGGTGGCCTTATCGGGCACCATCCAAACGCCACAAACCCTCAGGTAACACATTTGGCCTTTGCTGACGACATCATGATATTTTTTGATGGAAAACAAAATCTCTGGACAATGTTACAAGAGACTTACAGGGTTTTGCTGAAATATTGGGTCTCTCCATGAATAAAGCCAAGACTGAGCTATTTGTTGCAGGAGTGAACCAATCTGAAACCTCTGGGCTATCTACACTTGGTTTCAGTTTTGGCTCACTACCCATCCGCTATCTAGGCTTGCCTTTAATGCACAGAAAGCTGCGAGTATCTGAGTATGGGCCACTAATTGATAAGATCACCTCTCGAATCACCACATGGTCTGCCAGGGCACTCTCTTATGCAGGGAGAAAGGAACTAATCTCCACAGTCATATATGGTACGGTAAACTTTTAGACCTCCGCTTTTATCCTGCCGAAAACCTGTTTAAAGCACATCGAGAGCCTCTGGTCCGAAGACATAACAAAATAACCAAACGCAAGGGTTGCTTGGAAGTATATTTGCCTGCCAAAGGAAGAAGGTGTTTTGGGGTTCCGCTGCTTCTCAATGTGGAATAAAACACTATGTCTCAAGCTGATATGGCGGCTCTTCTCTGCTGATGACTCGCTGTGGGCCAAATGGATACGAAACAATAAAATCAAGGATGGAGTGTTTTGGCAAATTGATGAGAGAAAGCAGAACTCTTGGACCTGGAAAACTCTCTTGTATCTTCGTTCTCATGCAGCTCGTTTCCTGACAAGTCAACTTGGGAATGGTGAGACAGTAAGCTTCTGGTACGACTGGTGGACCCCCTTTGGACCTCTTGTCTCCTTCTTGGGGCCTTCAGGACCATCACAAACGGGGATCCCACTAAACAATATTGTATCTGTGGCGTGCTCTTCTTCAAACTGGTTAATACGGCCAGCAAGATCACCCCAAGCGGAACTTCTACAAATTCACCTGACCACGATAAAACCTCCGGAAGCTTCAGATGGACCCGACTCATTCATGTGGACCATCGAAGGAATGCAGGCAGGAACTTTCAATGTAAAGCAAACATGGGAGGTTCTTCGTCACAGACAAGAAGTTTTACCATGGACTCAAAATGTTTGATACAAAGGAGCAATACCACGGCATGCTTTTCTCTTTTGGCTCACTCATCTTGACAGGTTACCAACTAGAACAAGATTGCTTACCTGGGAAATGCCTGTGGAACCTTCATGCTGCATCTGTGCCCGGTTTCCTGAATCCCGAGACCACCTTTTCATATACTGTGAGTATAGTGAAGACCTATGGAATGAAGCCACTAGGAGACTTGGCTACTCTCCTTTTGTGTTTCATACGTGGGACGCTTTCGCTACATAGCTGAACATCACCGACTCTGTATCCTCCAAGACTCTGAAAAGACTTGTAGCACAGGCTGTAATTTATACCCTTTGGTCGGAAAGAAACAATCGCCTTCACAACAATGTCTCAACTCCACCTCAAGTGCAGTTCAAGATTTTGGACAGGCAAGTCAGGGACGCAATCCTAGCAAAGGTTCATCGGAAGAATTTCAAGAACCTGTTAAAGGATTGGCTAAGAACCCTCTAATGTATTATTCTGGTGTTGTTGACCTCAAGAATGCGTTTGACTCAATGCATTAGGGCTTTGTCATTAAGACCCTGAAGGCTATGAACTTCCCGACACATTTTGTAAATATGATCTGGGAATGTATTTCAACACCTCGATTCTCATTGACAGTGAATGGTGAATCATGCGGTTTCTTCAAGGGTGCAAAAGGTCTTAGACAAGGAGATTCCTTATCTCCATACCTGTTCACGCTGGCTATGGAGATTTTCTCCCAGATGATCAACAGCTCTATCAACGGTGGCCTTATCGAGCACCATCCAAACGCCACAAACCCTCAGGTAACACATTTGGCCTTTGCTGACGACATCATGATATTTTTGATGGAAAACAAAACTCTCTGGACAATGTTACAGGAGTCTTACAGGGTTTTGCTGAAATATCGGGTCTCTCCATGAATAAAGCCAAGACTGAGCTATTTGTCGCGGGAGTGAACCAAACTGAAACCTCTGGGCTATCTACTCTTGGTTTCAGTTTTGGTTCACTACCATCCGCTATCTAGGCTTGCCTTTAATGCACAAAAAGCTGCGAGTATCTGAGTATGGGCCACTAATTGATAAGATCACTTCTTGATTCACCACATGGTCTGCCAGGGCACTCTCTTATGCAGGAAGAAAGGAACTAATCTCCACAGTCATATATGGTACGTTAAACTTTTGGGCCTCCGCTTTTATCCTGCCGAAAACCTGTTTAAAACACATCGAGAGCGTTTGGTCCGGAGACATAACAAAACAACCAAACGCAAGGGTTGCTTGGAAGTCTATTTGCCTGCCAAAGAAAGAAGCTGTTTTGGGGTTCTGCAGCTTCTCAATGTGGAATAAAACAATGTCTCAAGCTGATATGGCGGCTCTTCTCTGCTGATGACTCGCTGTGGGCCAAATGGATACGAAACAATAAAATCAAGGATAAGGTGCTTTGGCAAATTGATGAGAAAAAGCAGAACTCTTGGACCTGGAAAACTCTCTTGTATCTTCGTCCTCTTGCAGCTCGTTTCCTGAGAAGTCAACTTGGGAATGGTGAGACAGTTAGCTTCTGGTACAACTGGTGGACCCCCTTTGGACCTCTTGTCTCCTTCTTGGGGCCTTTAGGACCATCACAAACAGGGATCAGACTAAACAATACTGTATCTATGGCGTGCTCTTCTTCAAACTGGTTAAAACGGCCAGCAAGATCACCCAAGAAGAACTTCTACAAATTCACCTGACCACGATAAAACCTCCGGAAGCTTTAGATGGACCCGACTCATTCATGTGGACCATCAAAGGAATGCAGGTAGAAACTTTCAATGTAAAGCAAACATGGGAGGTTCTTCGTCACAGACAAGAAGTTTTACCATGGACTCAAAATGTTTGATACAAAGGAGCAATACCACGGCATGCTTTTCTCTTTTGGCTCACTCATCTTGACAGGTTACCAACTAGAACAAGATTGCTAACCTGGGGAATGCCTGTGGGACCTTCATGCTGCATCTGTGCCCGGTTTCCTGAATCCCGAGACCACCTTTTCATATACTGTGAGTATAGTGAAGACCTATGGAATGAAGCCACTAGGAGACTTGGCTACTCTCCTTTTGTGTTTCATACGTGGNTTTCCTGAGAAGTCAACTTGGGAATGGTGAGACAGTTAGCTTCTGGTACAACTGGTGGACCCCCTTTGGACCTCTTGTCTCCTTCTTGGGGCCTTTAGGACCATCACAAACAGGGATCAGACTAAACAATACTGTATCTATGGCGTGCTCTTCTTCAAACTGGTTAAAACGGCCAGCAAGATCACCCAAGAAGAACTTCTACAAATTCACCTGACCACGATAAAACCTCCGGAAGCTTTAGATGGACCCGACTCATTCATGTGGACCATCAAAGGAATGCAGGTAGAAACTTTCAATGTAAAGCAAACATGGGAGGTTCTTCGTCACAGACAAGAAGTTTTACCATGGACTCAAAATGTTTGATACAAAGGAGCAATACCACGGCATGCTTTTCTCTTTTGGCTCACTCATCTTGACAGGTTACCAACTAGAACAAGATTGCTAACCTGGGGAATGCCTGTGGGACCTTCATGCTGCATCTGTGCCCGGTTTCCTGAATCCCGAGACCACCTTTTCATATACTGTGAGTATAGTGAAGACCTATGGAATGAAGCCACTAGGAGACTTGGCTACTCTCCTTTTGTGTTTCATACGTGGGACGCTTTCGCTACATAGCTGAACATCACCGACTCTGTATCCTCCAACACTCTGAAAAGACTTGTAGCACAGGCTGTAATTTATACCCTTTGGTCGGAAAGAAACAATCGCCTTCACAACAATGTCTCAACTCCACCTCAAGTGCAGTTCAAGATTCTGGACAGGCAAGTCACGGACGCAATCCTAGCAAAGGTTCATCGGAATAATTTCAAGAACCTGTTAAAGGATTGGCTAAGAATCCTCTAATGTATTATTCTGGTGTTGTTGACCTCAAGAAGGCGTTTGACTCAGTGCATTGGGGCTTTGTCATTAACACCCTGAAGGCTATGAACTTCCGGACACATTTTGTAAATATGATCTAGGAATGTATTTCAACACCTCGATTCTCCGTGGCAGTGAATGGTGAATCATGCGGTTTCTTCAAGGGTGCGAAAGGTCTTAGACAAGGAAATTCCTTATCTCCATACCTGTTCACACTGGCTATGGAGGTTTTCTCCCAGATGCTCAACAGCTCTTTCAACGGTGGGCTTATCGGGCACCATCCAAACGCCACAAACCCTCAGGTAACACATTTGGCCTTTGCTGACGACATCATGATATTTTTTGATAGAAAACAAAACTCTCTGGACAATGTTACAAGAGTCTTACACGGTTTTGCTGAAATATCGGGTCTCTCCATGAATAAAGCCAAGACTGAGCTATTTGTTGCGGGAGTGAACCAAACTGAAACCTCCGGGCTATCTACTCTTGGTTTCAGTTTTGGTTCACTACCCAGCCGCTATCTAGGCTTGCCTTTAATGCACAGAAAGCTGCGAATATCTGAGTATGGGCCACTAATTGATAAGATCACTTCTCGATTCACCACATGGTCTGCCAGGGCACTCTCTTATGCAGGGAGAAAGGAACTAATCTCCACAGTCATATATGGTACGGTAAACTTTTGGGCCTCCGCTTTTATCCTGCCGAAAACCTGTTTAAAGCACATCGAGAGCCTCTGGTCCGGAGACATAACAAAACAACCAAAAGCAAGGGTTGCTTGGAAGTATATTTACCTACCAAAGGAAGAAGGTGTTTTGGGGTTCCGCTGCTTCTCAATGTGGAATAAAACACTATGTCTCAAGCTGGTATGACGGCTCTTCTCTGCTGATGACTCGCTGTGGGCCAAATGGATACGAAACAATAAAATCAAGGATGGGGTGTTTTGGCAAATTGATCAGAAAAAGTAGAACTCTTGGACCTGGAAAACTCTCTTTTATCTTTGTCCTCTTGCAGCTCATTTCCTGAGAAGTCAACTTGGGAATGGTGAGACAGTTAGCTTCTGGTACGACTGGTGGACCCCCTTTGGACCTCTTGTCTCCTTCTTGGGGCCTTCAGGACCATCACAAACGGGGATCCCACTAAACAATACTATATCTATGGCGTGCTCTTCTTCAAACTGGTTAATACGGCCAGCAAGATCACCCCAAGCGGAACTTCTACAAATTCACCTGACCACGATAAAACCTCCGGAAGCTTCAGATGGACCCAACTCATTCATGTGGACCATCAAAGGAATGCAGGCAGAAACTTTCAATGTAAAGCAAACATGGGAGGTTATTCGTCACAGATAAGAAGTTTTACCATGGACTCAAAATGTTTGATACAAAGGAGCAATACCACGGCATGCTTTTCTCTTTTGGCTCACTCATCTTGACAGGTTACCAACTAGAACAAGATTGCTAACCTGGGGAATGCCTGTGGAACCTTCATGCTGCATCTGTACCCGGTTTCCTGAATCCCGAGACCACCTTTTCATATACTGTGAGTATAGTGAAGACCTATGGAATGAAGCCACTAGGAGACTCGGCTACTCTCCTTTTGTGTTTCATACGTGGGACGCTTTCGCTACATGGCTGAAAATCACCGACTCTGTATCCTCCAAGACTCTGAAAAGACTTGTAGCACAGGCTGTAATTTACACCCTTTGGTCGGAAAGAAACAATCGCCTTCACAACAATGTCTCAACTCCACCTCAAGTGCAGTTCAAGATTCTGGACAGGCAAGTCAGGGACGCAATCCTAGCAAAGGTTCATCGGAATAATTTCAAGAACCTGTTAAAGGAGTGGCTAAGAACCCTCTAATGTATTATTCTGGTGTTGTTGACCTCAAGAAGGCGTTTGACTCAGTGCATTGGGGCTTTGTCATTAACACCCTGAAGGCTATGAACTTCCCGACACATTTTGTAAATATGATCTGGGAATGTATTTCAACATCTCAATTCTCAGTGGCAGTGAACGGTGAATCATGCGGTTTCTTCAAGGGTGCGAAAGGTTTTAGACAAGGAGATTCCTTATCTCCATACCTGTTCACACTGGCTATGGAGGTTTTCTCCCAGATGCTCAACAGCTTTTTCAACAGTGGGCTTATCGGGCACCATCCAAACGCCACAAACCCTCAGGTAACACATTTGGCCTTTGCTGACGACATCATGATATTTTTTGATGGAAAACAAAACTCTCTGGACAATGTTAAAAGAGTCTTACAGGGTTTTGCCGAAATATCGAGTCTCTGCATGAATAAAGCCAAGATTGAGCTATTTGTTGCGGGAGTGAACCAAACTGAAACCTCTGAGCTATCTACTCTTGGTTTCAGTTTCGGTTCACTACCAATCCGCTATCTAGGCTTGCCTTTAATGCACAGAAAGCTGCGAGTATCTGAGTATGGGCCACTAATTGATAAGATCACTTCTCGATTCACCACATGGTCTGCCAGGGCACCCTCTTATGCAGGGAAAAGGAACTAATCTCCACAGTCATATATGGTACGGTAAACTTTTGGGCCTCCGCTTTTATCCTGCCGAAAACCTGTTTAAAGCACATCAAGAGCCTCTGGTCCGGAGACATAACAAAACAACCAAACGCAAGGGTTTCTTGGAAGTCTATTTGCCTGCCAAAGGAAGAAGGTGTTTTGGGGTTCCGCTGCTTCTCAATATGGAATAAAACACTATGTCTCAAGCTGATATGGCGGCTCTTCTCTGCTGATGACTTGATGTGGGCCAAATGGATACGAAACAATAAAATCAAGGATGGGGTGTTTTGGCAAATTGATGAGAAAAAGCAGAACTCTTGGACCTGGAAAACTCTCTTTTATCTTCGTCCTCTTGCAGCTCGTTTCCTGAGAAGTCAACTTGGGAATGGTGAGACAGTTAGCTTCTGGTACGACTGGTGGACCCCCTTTGGACCTCTTGTCTCCTTCTTGGGGCCTTCAGGACCATCACAAACGGGGATCCCACTAAACAATACTATATCTATGGCGTGCTCTTCTTCAAACTGGTTAATACGGCCAGCAAGATCACCCCAAGCGGAACTTCTACAAATTCACCTGACCACGATAAAACCTCCGGAAGCTTCAGATTGACCCGACTCATTCATGTGGACCATCGAAGGAATGCAGGCAGAAACTTTCAATGTAAAGCAAACATGGGAGGTTCTTCGTCACAGACAAGAAGTTTTACCATGGACTCAAAATGTTTGATACAAAGGAGCAATACCACGGCATGCTTTTCTCTTTTGGCTCACTCATCTTGACAGGTTACCAACTAGAACAAGATTGCTAACCTGGGGAATGCCTGTGGAACCTTCATGCTGCATCTGTGCCCGGTTTCCTGAATCCCGAGACCACCTTTTCATATACTGTGAGTATAGTGAAGACCTATGGAATGAAGCCACTAGGAGACTTGGCTACTCTCCTTTTGTGTTTCATACGTGGGACGCTTTCGCTACATGGCTGAAAATCACCGACTCTGTATCCTCCAAGACTCTGAAAAGACTTGTAGCACAGGCTGTAATTTACACCCTTTGGTCGGAAAGAAACAATCGCCTTCACAACAATGTCTCAACTCCACCTCAAGTGCAGTTCAAGATTCTGGACAGGCAAGTCAGGGACGCAATCCTAGCAAAGGTTCATCGGAATAATTTCAAGAACCTGTTAAAGGAGTGGCTAAGAACCCTCTAATGTATTATTCTGGTGTTGTTGACCTCAAGAAGGCGTTTGACTCAGTGCATTGGGGCTTTGTCATTAACACCCTAAAGGCTATGAACTTCCCGACACATTTTGTAAATATGATCTGGGAATGTATTTCAACATCTCGATTCTCAGTGGCAGTGAACGGTTAATCATGCGGTTTCTTCAAGGGTGCGAAAGGTTTTAGACAAGGAGATTCCTTATCTCCATACCTGTTCACACTGGCTATGGAGGTTTTCTCCCAGATGCTCAACAGCTCTTTAAACGGTGGCCTTATCGGGCACCATCCAAACGCCACAAACCCTCAGGTAACACATTTGGCCTTTGCTGACGACATCATGATATTTTTTGATGGAAAACAAAACTCTCTGGACAATGTTACAAGAGTCTTACAGGGTTTTGCTGAAATATCGGGTCTCTCCATGAATAAAGCCAAGATTGAGCTATTTGTTGCGGGAGTGAACCAAACTGAAACCTCTGGGCTATCTACTCTTGGTTTCAGTTTCGGTTCACTACCCATCCGCTATCTAGGCTTGCCTTTAATGCACAGAAAGCTGTGAGTATCTGAGTATGGGCCACTAATTGATAAGATCACTTCTCGATTCACCACATGGTCTGCCAGGGCACTCTCTTATGCAGGGAGAAAGGAACTAATCTCCACAGTCATATATGGTACGGTAAACTTTTGGGCCTCCGCTTTTATCCTGCCGAAAACCTGTCTAAGAACATCAAGAGCCTCTGGTCCGGAGACATAACAAAACAACCAAACGCAATGGTTTCTTGGAAGTCTATTTNCTAATTGATAAGATCACTTCTCGATTCACCACATGGTCTGCCAGGGCACCCTCTTATGCAGGGAAAAGGAACTAATCTCCACAGTCATATATGGTACGGTAAACTTTTGGGCCTCCGCTTTTATCCTGCCGAAAACCTGTTTAAAGCACATCAAGAGCCTCTGGTCCGGAGACATAACAAAACAACCAAACGCAAGGGTTTCTTGGAAGTCTATTTGCCTGCCAAAGGAAGAAGGTGTTTTGGGGTTCCGCTGCTTCTCAATATGGAATAAAACACTATGTCTCAAGCTGATATGGCGGCTCTTCTCTGCTGATGACTTGATGTGGGCCAAATGGATACGAAACAATAAAATCAAGGATGGGGTGTTTTGGCAAATTGATGAGAAAAAGCAGAACTCTTGGACCTGGAAAACTCTCTTTTATCTTCGTCCTCTTGCAGCTCGTTTCCTGAGAAGTCAACTTGGGAATGGTGAGACAGTTAGCTTCTGGTACGACTGGTGGACCCCCTTTGGACCTCTTGTCTCCTTCTTGGGGCCTTCAGGACCATCACAAACGGGGATCCCACTAAACAATACTATATCTATGGCGTGCTCTTCTTCAAACTGGTTAATACGGCCAGCAAGATCACCCCAAGCGGAACTTCTACAAATTCACCTGACCACGATAAAACCTCCGGAAGCTTCAGATTGACCCGACTCATTCATGTGGACCATCGAAGGAATGCAGGCAGAAACTTTCAATGTAAAGCAAACATGGGAGGTTCTTCGTCACAGACAAGAAGTTTTACCATGGACTCAAAATGTTTGATACAAAGGAGCAATACCACGGCATGCTTTTCTCTTTTGGCTCACTCATCTTGACAGGTTACCAACTAGAACAAGATTGCTAACCTGGGGAATGCCTGTGGAACCTTCATGCTGCATCTGTGCCCGGTTTCCTGAATCCCGAGACCACCTTTTCATATACTGTGAGTATAGTGAAGACCTATGGAATGAAGCCACTAGGAGACTTGGCTACTCTCCTTTTGTGTTTCATACGTGGGACGCTTTCGCTACATGGCTGAAAATCACCGACTCTGTATCCTCCAAGACTCTGAAAAGACTTGTAGCACAGGCTGTAATTTACACCCTTTGGTCGGAAAGAAACAATCGCCTTCACAACAATGTCTCAACTCCACCTCAAGTGCAGTTCAAGATTCTGGACAGGCAAGTCAGGGACGCAATCCTAGCAAAGGTTCATCGGAATAATTTCAAGAACCTGTTAAAGGAGTGGCTAAGAACCCTCTAATGTATTATTCTGGTGTTGTTGACCTCAAGAAGGCGTTTGACTCAGTGCATTGGGGCTTTGTCATTAACACCCTAAAGGCTATGAACTTCCCGACACATTTTGTAAATATGATCTGGGAATGTATTTCAACATCTCGATTCTCAGTGGCAGTGAACGGTTAATCATGCGGTTTCTTCAAGGGTGCGAAAGGTTTTAGACAAGGAGATTCCTTATCTCCATACCTGTTCACACTGGCTATGGAGGTTTTCTCCCAGATGCTCAACAGCTCTTTAAACGGTGGCCTTATCGGGCACCATCCAAACGCCACAAACCCTCAGGTAACACATTTGGCCTTTGCTGACGACATCATGATATTTTTTGATGGAAAACAAAACTCTCTGGACAATGTTACAAGAGTCTTACAGGGTTTTGCTGAAATATCGGGTCTCTCCATGAATAAAGCCAAGATTGAGCTATTTGTTGCGGGAGTGAACCAAACTGAAACCTCTGGGCTATCTACTCTTGGTTTCAGTTTCGGTTCACTACCCATCCGCTATCTAGGCTTGCCTTTAATGCACAGAAAGCTGTGAGTATCTGAGTATGGGCCACTAATTGATAAGATCACTTCTCGATTCACCACATGGTCTGCCAGGGCACTCTCTTATGCAGGGAGAAAGGAACTAATCTCCACAGTCATATATGGTACGGTAAACTTTTGGGCCTCCGCTTTTATCCTGCCGAAAACCTGTCTAAGAACATCAAGAGCCTCTGGTCCGGAGACATAACAAAACAACCAAACGCAATGGTTTCTTGGAAGTCTATTTCCAAAGGAAGAAGGTGTTTTGGGGTTCCGCTGCTTCTCAATATGGAATAAAACACTATGTCTCAAGCTGATATGGCGGCTCTTCTCTGCTGATGACTCGCTGTGGGCCAAATGGATACAAAACAATAAAATCAAGGATGGGGTGTTTTGGCAAATTGATGAGAAAAAGCAGAACTCTTGGACCTGGAAAACTCTCTTTTATCTTCGTCCTCTTGCAGCTCGTTTCCTGAGAAGTCAACTTGGGAATGGTAAGACAGTTAGCTTCTGGTACGACTGGTGGACCCCCTTTGGAACTCTTGTCTCCTTCTTGGGGCCTTCAGGACCATCACAAATGGGGATCCCACTAAACAATACTATATCTATGGCTTGCTCTTCTTCAAACTGGTTAGTACGGCCAGCAAGATCACCCCAAGCGGAACTTCTACAAATTCACCTGACCACGATAAAACCTCCGGAAGCTTCAGATTGACCCGACTCATTCATGTGGACCATCGAAGGAATGCAGGCAGAAACTTTCAATGTAAAGCAAACATGGGAGGTTCATCGTCACAGACAAGAAGTTTTACCATGGACTCAAAATGTTTGATACAAAGGAGCAATACCACGGCATGCTTTTCTCTTTTGGCTCACTCATCTTGACAGGTTACCAACTAGAACAAGATTGCTAACCTGGGGAATGCCTGTGGAACCTTCATGATGCATCTGTACCCGGTTTCCTGAATCCCGAGACCACCTTTTCATATACTGTGAGTATAGTGAAGACCTATGGAATGAAGCCACTAGGAGACTCGGCTACTCTCCTTTTGTGTTTCATAAGTGGGACGCTTTCCCTACATGGCTGAACATCACCGACTCTGTATCCTCCAAGACTCTTAAAAGACTTGTAGCACAGGCTGTAATTTACACCCTTTGGTCGGAAAGAAACAATCGCCTTCACAACAATGTCTCAACTCCACCTCAAGTGCAGTTCAAGATTCTGGACAGGCAAGTCAGGGACGCAATCCTAGCAAAGGTTCATCGGAATAATTTCAAGAACCTGTTAAAGGAGTGGCTAAGAACCCTCTAATGTATTATTCTGGTGTTGTTGACCTCAAGAAGGCGTTTGACTCAGTGCATTGGGGCTTTGTCATTAACACCCTAAAGGCTATGAACTTCCCGACACATTTTGTAAATATGATCTGGGAATGTATTTCAACATCTCGATTCTCAGTGGCAGTGAACGGTTAATCATGCGGTTTCTTCAAGGGTGCGAAAGGTTTTAGACAAGGAGATTCCTTATCTCCATACCTGTTCACACTGGCTATGGAGGTTTTCTCCCAGATGCTCAACAGCTCTTTAAACGGTGGCCTTATCGGGCACCATCCAAACGCCACAAACCCTCAGGTAACACATTTGGCCTTTGCTGACGACATCATGATATTTTTTGATGGAAAACAAAACTCTCTGGACAATGTTACAAGAGTCTTACAGGGTTTTGCTGAAATATCG
The DNA here is from genome assembly GCF_000633955.1 of Camelina sativa. Classification (NCBI taxonomy): domain Eukaryota; kingdom Viridiplantae; phylum Streptophyta; class Magnoliopsida; order Brassicales; family Brassicaceae; genus Camelina; species Camelina sativa. The sequence goes on from NC_025693.1 coordinate 8,626,736, forward strand.
GGTCTCTCCATGAATAAAGCCAAGATTGAGCTATTTGTTGCGGGAGTGAACCAAACTGAAACCTCTGGGCTATCTACTCTTGGTTTCAGTTTCGGTTCACTACCCATCCGCTATCTAGGCTTGCCTTTAATGCACAGAAAGCTGTNCTAGGAGACTCGGCTACTCTCCTTTTGTGTTTCATACGTGGGACGCTTTTGCTACATGGCTTAACATCACCGACTTTGTGTCCTCCAAGATTCTGAAAAGACTTGTATCCCAGGCTGTAATTTACACCCTTTGGTCGGAAAGAAACAATCGCCTTCACAACAATGTCTCAACTCCACCTCAAGTGCAGTTCAAGATTCTGGACAGGCAAGTCAGGGACGCAATCCTAGCAAAGGTTCATCGGAAGAATTTCAAGAACCTGTTAAAAGATTGGCTAAGAACCCTTTAATGTATTATTCTGATGTTTTTCACTTCTAGCTAGGCCTCAATTTTTTACTTTTTTTGGGTGAGGACTACCTACTGTATTTCATATTGTAGATTCTACAATCCATTTCATTAATGAAAATTCACAAATTTTCAAAAGAAAAAAAAAGTGTTGTTACTAAACAAAAAAATACACACAAATTATACGTATTTTCTCTCTTTTTAGTTTATCTTAATCTTCAAGCTCCTCTCGTTACTTTATCTATGTTCTTCAACCAATACTTTGAAAATATACTAATACTTTTCCACAATTTGAAAGTCAACAATTTTATAGTTCAAACACAGCTTATAAAGATGATGTTTAAAAAATCCTTATGCTATGAGAATAATATGATGGCATATAAACATGAGGAGATATGCATGTTTAAAAAGACAAGTGTGATGAAATTAAAAAAATAACTAGATTAGGACCCGGACTAGAGCACGGGTTGAAATCTTTTTTATTTATATTATAATTTTAGAAAAATATATAATTTATATGATTGTTTTTAAAAGTTTTTTTTGATAAAACATTATGCAATAAAATCATATGCTAAATATGATGGCTTGAAAAAAATTATGTAATTTTATGTATGAGAATTGGTTATGTTTGTTGTTTGTTTTTTTTTTTAATTTTTGAACATGTTTGGTGAAAGTTTATAATATAACCCGTGCTTAGGTAAGATTTTATTTTCAACTGCATAATAAGATCTTGGAAATCACGATTAAGTGTAATAAATTGCCAAATTTTTATTTCTTTTTATGTCTAACAGTATATTTAGCCTAACAGTATATATTTTGTTACAATACATGGAATACTAAATATTTTCTTTTGGAAATTGTATAAATCATTAGAATATTCTCTTTAAAAAGATTATTTCGGATATTTTTAAGTGTATTCATATAGCTCATAGATTGACCAATTAATCTATAATAATTTTTTTATAATCAATCTATATTTAATTTATAACTGACCAATTAATCTATAATAATTTTTTTATAATCAATCTATATTTAATTTATAACTGACCAATTAATCTATAATAATTTTTTTATAATCAATCTATATTTAATTTATAACCTATTTTGTAACTAACTTATAAATATAGTCTAAAAAAAGTTGTGTAATCTGTTTGATTATATAGGGAATATGTGTTCATATAAATACAATAGAATTATAACTAGGCGGCCCAATAATTAGTCTAGTTAACCCAAAATGATCTACGGCCCGGACATTTTTCTTCACAATCTTTTGTGTTGTCGTGTTTCATTTCGATAATATATATATATATATCTATCTTAACATTTTTTAAGTACTTTTTTGTATCGTCCTCTGTTATCTTTGTATCCAAACAATGTTCCAACTAAATTATCTACAATCCTTATAACCAAACATAATCATTTCCTTATTTGATAATTTTAATTTTCTAAAATCTATCTACCTAATTTAAAGTAATATATTATATTAAAATAAGATTCTCCTTTCCCTTTTAATCTTATATTTAATTATTTGAATTACTATTTAATACATAAAGTTAATAAAATTTTAGATTTTTTTCAGCATATGATGTGATTTGAATTTTTATAAACAGATATATATTTTAAAAATTGTTTTAGGATTTTTGTAACCAAACAAGTATTTCCAGATATATATTATTTTACATTTGAGTTATTTTAATATATAATTAATATTTACAATTGAAATTTAAAATAACACGCAATGAAATTATATTGTGCGAACGATTTGGATCAATATGAATATAAATTTAATTATCATTAATTTGGTGTTACACAGATAATTTATCATTTCATTATTTTGCTAACATTATCAATATTAGAATATTAGATATATTAACTTGATTAATTTATAATAATGTAGAGAACAAATTATTTTGCAGTAAACTGTGGGTTAAATCATATAATTAACAGTCAAATACAATTATATAATCTTACACTAAACAAAACTAACACATAAATATAACTTAAATTTTGATCTATTTGTTATAAATATTTGACTTTTAATTTTTTTTCAAAATGCACGGGATTATTGATTTATAAAACAAACAAAAAAATAAAAGAAATAGACCCGTGGTGTACCACGGGGTAAATCTTAGTATATATATATTTTGGTCTATATATATCTTAGTGTAACATGTGAATAAATTTTAGATATAGCTTGGTTCATTTGTTCAAGATCCAAATTTATTTTCGTCCAATGTTTTCAATCTTTTTTATTATTTTGAGATTTTTGCTTTTGTTGTTTCCCCTTAATTTTTAATTTATAGCTAAGTTATAACAACTACAAGTCAAAGTTCCTATCAAAAAACAAATTACAAAACTACAAATCAAAGTCAACTCTTTAGCCCAACATGTCGAAAAGTATCATTCCGTTCATATTGCTTGTGTGTAGAGAGACATTAAGACATACATATCATATAGGATTAAAATTATGTATGGTGCATTTTCTTCTCAAATCTGTTCTCAAAGATCAAAACATATATATTCTTAATTACAAGACAAAAAAAAAAGATCGTAAAAAGCAATCTGGGGTTCGTCACATTAATTAAAAAGTACAAGATCCCAACAATTGAAACAAAATAAAAATGAAACGAGATGCTCATAGATATGTATTTTTGCAACATACATAAACCCAAAAAAAATGATTTGCTGATATCGAAACATTGTTTTCAAAGAGAGATGAAACCTTCGCTGACAAGCAAACCAAAGAAGAGGACGAAGAGGCCAGCACCAAGAGATTTGCCAGGATCAACATACGTCTGAGAATAAGCACCAAGAGTCAACGCAGCTCCAACGAGCCCGATCACCAAAGATTGCATGTTTCTTCTGCTCACGCTTCTTTGCCTTGGCTTCACCTTCTCTTCTTGATCTACAATATCTTGTTCTTGCTTCTCTTCTACTTTCTCCGTCTTTCTTCTTTCTCTAACCATTTTTAGGATTCTTTGATGAATGGAGAGATTCTGATTTATGATTCTATGATGTGGGTTTGGTTGTGTGTTGTGATTTGCTGTTATTATAAGTTAATGATGGAGACAAAATGTGGTCTTTTGGGGATGCTTTGAGGCCTTTTGATAGACAGAAAAGTCAACTCTCTTATAGAAGAGTAAGTGGTCGGTATAGATCCAAAACTATTATATTTTAATTACTATTTGTTATAAACAAACAAGTGGCCAGAGTTGAAGTTTTGCTAATGTTTCATGTTTACAATAGTATAATAATGGTACTCCAAAATTAATATAGTAAGATTTAAAAGATTGTCGTTATGTAAAAAGTAAGTTGTGTTTATTCTGTCTAAATTTTTTTGACCCGTCAATAATTTACATATTACAAAGGAGTAAGAAATATACCAATTAAATGTGATGTCAAAAACGTTATCATGTTTTTGTGAAATAAATTACTTAAAAAAAAATATGTGGACGATTATTTTCTTATTATTAAAAATAATCAAACAAAAATGAAAGGGAGATCATAATGATTAAATAATTAATATGGTTCAGTTGGATATAAATATTATTTATTCAATTGTTTGACAATAGAAGATTTTCAGAAATAATCTTTTTACTTAGAAGTATTAATTTTTATTTTTGGAATACTTTTTAAAAAGACATCATCGTCAAATTTTGTTTACCTAAAAGATCCTTTAAAGACAAGTTCACAACATACTAGCACCAAACTACATCATTCATTACAAGCCCAACTTAAAATCGCACCCTATGCTGATCTTGAGGTACGCCGTTCAAATCACAAGTCCACACACATACATTGGTCAGAAAGAAACAGTCGTCTATACCATCCAAGCGACTTGGGAAAAACATCGACTAGAACATCCGTAAACGATTAAGCTTGCTGTTAAATTCAGGGAAGATGAAGTTTGCTGATCTTCACACATATTGGCCCTCTAGTATAATTTTAGTTGCAAGATTTATGTCCTTCTAGAATCTCAAAACAATCACACTTGATATACAAACGGTATTTTTTGTGAATATCCACAAAAAAAGTAGGTCGCCTAACACAAACAATGAAAGAGATCGTCTAAGGGCATATTTATAGGGGAATCATGTGGAGGTGATCTTAGATGAGAAATAATGTAAAAATATTGTAAGATCAGGGCTTAAGATCTTTTGTTAAGAAGGAAGTTATAGGGAGAACAGGTATAAGATCTTAAGATTTAATAATATAATATTCTTATAGAATTTTTAAAATATTGAATAAATACAAAGATTAATGTTTAATATATAATTTAAGTATGCTTAAAACTATTTAATATAATGTTTATTAATTTTCTTATTAAACATATTACAATTATTAAAATTTATAAAATAACATTTTAATTGAAAATTATTACAACTTTTATTATAAAAAAAAACATTATTACTTAATTAATTAAAGAAGACAAACATTTTATTTAATTAATACAAATGACCAAATTTATTCCAAATATTCTCAATCAAATCCTCCTTTAGTTTGCGATGTGCTTATTGGAATTCTTGTTCGTCATAAAGTGTGTATGAATCTTTTTCATCTTCGACAATCATATTATGCAGTAGATAACACCAGTTTAAACATCTACTAATGAAAAGTTTGAGGGATTGAAAACAGCAGAAGAGAGGTTAAAGAGTATTATTTACCGAAATATTATGTAGTTTAGTCACATGAAGGTTTGAAGATCAATATATGAGGTTTCAGATTTTTGACCGATTACAATTATTAGAAAATCTGTCCGTTTTATATATTGGACTTGGATTTCTTGTTTGTATTTTAAGTTAATGAAGGATTCTAATATAACTGAAAGTTAAACAACGAAACAACAAACATCAAACAGAACACAACAACAACAACAACAGGACAGCATATATACATTGATCTAAAAGCTTTTCAGATTCAGCAGGCACTCGCACTAGACCAGAAACAAACGGTGACTCTTGTCTTACCAATCTTCAAGATCTAGTAACCTCCCTGAATAAACGCATTAAGGCGTTGAAGCTCCTCTCGATGCTCACTCACCACAGCTCGGACCACATCTCCAATGGACACCATTCCGATCATCTTCGGATCTTTGTTCAGACCTCCTTTGAACTCTTTGAAAGTGCTTTGGTAAAGTTTTGTCTGCAGTTTGTAAATCAAGGAGAGAATATATATCAGCATTTGTATCTCATCTTCTAAACCAACACTCACAAAAACATGGAGGATCAGATCTTAGTCCTCAGCTACATACCTTTCTTTCTCAAGTTTTGACTTCAGCTCCTCAATCTTTGAATTAACCTCATTGGACATGCTGCCAGAAAAATATACAAGGATTGAAGCAAGAATCAGCTAACAAACTAACAACACTTAAAAGAGCATTAGAACATGATAAATTTGGTCTGCGATAGAAGATCCAGACTAATCCATGTACAACGAGCTTGATATCTTATCAATCAAATACACATAATCAATTGCACAACAGATCGATTAACCAATATAAAAATGCTTGAGCATATGATCGAACACCTTTAGCTTCATCTGCCTACATCTAGTTGATAAAATTAGGTTTGCAATACAAGATCCAGACTAATTAATTCATGTAACAAATTGAAGAAACGCTCCATAGAATCAAACGATCGCCATAAATTTCTCGATGATCTCATAGCAAAAAATTGAAATCTAAGGTGACGGTGATATTCAACTAAACATTCCATAACCTAATCGGAGAGGAACATGTAACCAAGAGATTATATTATCACCTGGAGATGCTTTCTTCCTTCTTCTTACGGCCATCCTCGTCCGCCTTCTCTCTGATTTTCTGCAACGCCGACATGAGTCCTTTGAGATCGCTGCGTATGATCAACACAGAAAACACAATCGCGAGTCATAATCGCGAGTCATAATTTAGTCAACCGGAATCGGAGACGAAGAAAGGTCTCGGAGTTTCGCCGTTTCGCCTCTTCGGAGAGAACAAGAAAAAAAATTTAGGAAAACCCGAGTGAAGAGAAAGAAAATGATACGAAGACAAAATAATTTCCAACCAATCTCGTTCAGACACGTGCCCGGAAGATCACCCGAAGAACTGATCTTATTTAAGATCAGAAGGCCTGATCTTATTTACACTGTTCAATTTTTTTCAATTTAAAAAAGCCCAAGATCAGGCCTTCGTTTTACCGATAAATATGGCCTAATATCCTTTAGCACATCGACACGTAACTTATTGCAAATCGTTTATTCATGTTTCGTGCCAGGAAACGGGTCAAACCCCACTTTTTAAGTACTTGATTATATTAGTAATTAAGAACAAAGATTAGTGCTTACCATTTGAGGACCATTGTTGAGAACCACTAACAACGTCTGATGTTTGGTCTCTGGCTTTTCATCTATATAGATCATGACGTTGACCCTCTACAGTAAATACCAGCCATCAGATCAGAAGAAGATTGCTACTTGCCACTACGGTTATTTTCATTTTCATTTTGAATCTTCTACTTCTTCTCCTTTTATATTCATTTTCGATGAATACAAAATAATACATATCTAATTATCTAAAACACAAGGTATTTTAATGCAATTTTGAATGATTATTATTTAATAAATTAATAAATAAAACTCATAACGTACATGATATAGAGTTCAAACTTCAAACGCTAGACGTTATCTTCTACTTGTAGTATGTTATTAAGATATAAGGCTCAGTCATTATTGCTCCAAGCTCAAGCTCTAGCTCTTCCCCAATATAGAACTAAACATGTTTTTTCAACCGATACAATAATCATATAAATAAGCATTGTTATCTTTATTCTTTTTATAGATATTAATAATTAGTTTAAAGAATGGACAAAAAACGTCATCAGTGATGTGATAAGATTGTTCTTATCGCATCAACAGAATGGATGGGGAACCACAGGTGAAATGTTTCTGGTCAAAATGAAAGCTTTGAGCTAGATATTAAAGTTTTTGAAACAGAAAGCTTTTGTAATAAAAGAAAAAATATCTTCAAAATTAACATCTTAAGTTGCCTATTGAACTACGCATCTTCGTAACAGTAGCTAAATATAGCATTAAACCAAATTCAATATTTATAATATATTTCTGGAACGATGTTTATGTTGGTTCGAGTCTACATCATATTTGTATATACATAATAAATAATAAGTGAGGAATATTAAATAATAACTTTATTTCTCTCTATGTGTATATTTTTCATTTGGATAATAGCGATTTAAATAGTTTTAGAAAAAGAATCATTTGATACCAAAACAGTGACCAAATTATTGGTGAGTAATATAAACTAGTATAAGAGCTTACTTAGGCTGCTCAAACCACTTTATCCTCTCTAAAAAAAAAAAAATCTATTTCTGTATAACCATTAAACAAAAGATTTGGCCGGACGTTGAAACCTTTTGGTACTAATATCTTAAAGCTCAAATGGATTACAAGGTATCAAGAATTGGGGAGATAGTAAAAGGAGAAGAAGTAGAAGATTCAGAGAAAATTGATTTGCCACCTGGTTTCAGATTCCACCCAACAGATGAAGAACTCATAACTCACTATCTAAGACCGAAGGTTCTAAACTCCTTCTTCTCTGCTTTAGCCATTGGTGAAGTTGATCTCAACAAGGTCGAGCCATGGGACTTGCCTTGTAAGTTATATTAGGTCATTTATTTTCTTGGTTTCTAAAAATCTCTCTGTTCTTTAACTTAGAACCACTCTGTTTTCTTTTTTAGGGAAGGCCAAGATTGGGGAGAAAGAGTGGTATTTCTTCTGCGTCAATGACCGAAAATACCCGACCGGTTTAAGGACGAACCGGGCTACCAAAGCTGGTTATTGGAAAGCTACTGGCAAAGATAAAGAGATTTTCAAAGGGAAATCTCTTGTGGGTATGAAGAAAACTTTGGTTTTCTATAAAGGAAGAGCTCCTAAAGGAGTTAAAACCAATTGGGTCATGCATGAGTATCGATTAGAAGGCGAACATGCCATCAATAATCTCCCTAAAACCGCTAAGGTAATATATATCATATGTAAGAGTTCTCTGTTTTTGTGAAAGATTGATATATATATATATATATATATATATATGTACACTTTAATTTAGAGGTTTTGTTTTGTGTTGGATGTGAATACAGAACGAATGTGTTATTAGTCGGGTGTTTCAGAAGCGGGCAGATGGTACAAAGGTGCATATATCCGGTTTAAGGATGTTCGGTTCAGGGGTTAACAAATTTGAACCGGTCGGTTTACCTCGGTTGATGGATTCTTCTCCATATGTAAAGAGCCGAGGACGAGACTCTTTGGCTGGAACCGCCGTTGGTTGTTTGTTTTCTCACGTGACCTGTTTCTCCGACCAAAATTATGATGACAAGAGTCTTGTGGACGAGCTTAAAGACAACTCTAAAGCTACCAGGTTTGGTTCTACATCGACTAACTTGATGCCAAATATTGTTTCTACGTTAGACTACGATCATCTTTCTCTGCAAGACGATTCTTCCATACTGAAGATGTTGCTTGACAGTGAAGAAACTCAATTTAAGAAGAATCTTGAGAATTCCGGTTCATTGGAGAGCGAATTAACTGCGAGTTCTTGGCATCGTCACAGTCCTTCTTGTTCAACTGGTCCGGTGAATCTTGATAACGTTTGGAATTTCTGAATTTGGAAATTGGAACATCGAAAATTGGAGTATGGGGAAAAAAAACATTAGGGTGGGGTATATAGGGTTTAACAGTATATGGTATGTGTTTGCTTTAGATTCTAGTGTCTTAAAGACTCTTGTAACATTTTGTAAAAAGTAACATTGGAGTGAAACTACTCTCTTACTATATGGAATCCATTGCTTGTGTCTTTTTAATTTTCAGAGGATAGATTAGTGTCGTATTTTGTTTAGATAGAATCAGTTCAGATTACCTATATTAGACACTTTAAACCAAACAATGATCTATTGGAAACAAAAACAAAATATTGTTTAAGAGATTAGATTAGTTAAAAAACCAAAAGTTGGTCAATGTTTCTCTCAATGCGCTAAGTTGAGATGCCACTCCATGTGTCTTAGGACACCAACTTAAAAAATAATAGAAAAATACTTAGGGCTGAACCTCTCCATTCACCCACTCTTCTCTCAGCCAATCAGAATCTTCCATCTAATATTTTATTTCAAAAATAAATTAAAATTAAATTAAAAAGCAAACCAAATTAAGGAAACAAATTCTGTATACTTTTAATTAAGAAAAGTTAAATATTGGCTTGGATTAGATTTTTAAACTTAGAATAAAATTATATTGGTTTGAGTTTACAAATGAAGTGGTTAGGGTTTAGATTTTACAATTAAAACGAAATTATATGTCGGTTTGGGTTTACAAATGAGGTGATTAGGGTTTAGATTTTACAATTAGAACGAAATTATATGTCGGTTTGGGTTCACAAATGAGATAGTTAGGGTTTAGATTTTACAAGTAGAACAAAATAATATGTCGGTTTGGGTTCACAAATGAGATGTTAGGGTTTAGATTTCACAATTAGAACGAAATTATATGTCGGTTTGGGTTCACAAATAAGATGGTTAGGGTTTAGATTTTATAAGTAGAACGAAATTATATACGGTTTGGGTTCACAAATGAGATGGTTAGGGTTTAGATTTTATATATGTCGGTTTGGGTTTATTAAAGTGCGGTTTAAGTTTTTTAATTTTATAATAATGTATACAGATTTTATTGCCTTATTTTATTAGGGGGTGAATGGAAAGGTTTACCCTTAAGGGTGAACCCAAGTATTGTTCAAAATAATATTGTGTAGGGCAGACATATACTACCAAGTGTGGAAAGTTTCTCACAACTCATCAAAATTTTGATTTCTGGCTATTTTCAAGATTCTACACACGATATTGAGGAAAACCAAGTGATCATCATCATCACTTCCTGATTACTTGAGAGATGAAAATTTGACACAAGAAACCAGAGAGATCTCATGTCATGTCATCTCTTCCATGAGAGAAAGGTTGGGTGTTGAGTAATATGTACGAGTTCCACGGAAGTTGGCCGATACCAGCCAAAATATTCCGACATTTTTTACTTCACAATTTCCACAATCAGGTACCATTTGGTTGAGATCCGCATCTCTCAAGGCTCTTGAGCACATCTCACATGTCTCATTACGTGAGACATTCTTGTAAGATTTTGTATTGTTTCAGGAACCCACCCAGAGGATATGTTCCTTAAGGCATTTTGGGAAGAAACTTGCACGTCAAGAAACAGCAGATTATCCCATTGATCACTTGGTTGAAGCTTTTTGTAAAAGTAAGTTTATGGGTGGAACGTTTTGGGAGCGTGTGTTACGATACATCATACAACTAACAAGTACTAAAGCCCCTGAGAAGGCCCTTTTTGTTACTGAGGCAGTCAAATTGATGCAAATCGCTGAGTCTTTGTGATGTTTTTCCACTGAAGTTGTTTTGTCTGTTTTAAGATCATTCCCTACCTAACGGGGTACTTTTAATAGGACCTAATGTAATTTGAAAGCTTAAACTTAATTGTTCTTCAATAATGATGTCCTTATGAATCTCCCAACAGTTTCTTGATGTTATAAAACTGGGATTGTCATTAGAGATTGTAACATGTCTAATAGAAGATAGTACTACTCTAAATATGACCTGTTCAATACAATTTTTTTACATATTTATACTTTTGGCTCCGTAATCCACTTTTACTGGTTAAATTCAAACCAATTTTTATGATTCTAAGTTGAACAAATCAATAGAATCTAAACATAAAAAATAATAAAAAAAATTGGCAATAAAAACACGAAAGACATAACAAGGCTTAAGAGACAACAGCAAATTTCAGGAGATTACTGGCAACAGAGACACGAAAAAAAACCCGAATTGTATCAGGTCAAGTCATAAGCTGCAAAGCGGATCCCTAATTTTAATATATGCACAGAAAATTATTAGACAGATTCCCCAATTTTTTCATACGGGGATGTCCCAGTACTTGTGCAAAATCATACATAGCCTCTTTAATACTCAAAACAAAAAAACGAAATCATCAGAACTAAACAAAACAGAAAACGAATCACAAACGGAGAAGACAGAAACGGCGGAGAAGAAAGTGAGATAAGTCAAAAGTTTCTGTTGTCCTTACGAAAGCTGTGTGATACAGAAGCTTATATATATAACTCACAAGTAAACCCTAATTATGTTTGTAGATCTTTCGGGCTTTATCGAAATTTATGGGCTTCAGCTTATATGGTTTATTAGGCTTTTACAAGTTTCGGTTACACTCTCAAAAGAACGTAGCCATATATGTGTCTCGTTTTGAATTCTATAACTTTTTGAATTCTATAACTATGTCACCTAATTAACCCTAATTATATGGTTTATTGGGCTTTGACAAGTTTAGCCTAATTAAACCTAGATTGAATTCTATAAGACTATAAGTCTATAACTATCAACTATGTCACCTTTTTCATAACACTACCAGTCTACCAAGAGTTCAAAACTCTTTTACAGGTTTAGCCTAGTAAACTGTAACTCTGCCACATCTACACTGATAACTCTATTCTAACAAATAAGTCTGTCGATACGTTAACAAGTCTGTTTCTGACATATAAATTTATCATGCCCCTTTACTCTATTGTAACTACATCTAAGTCTACCAAAATTCTTTGTCACCTCTCATTACTCTATTATTACCACTAAGAAAAAGTGTACCTTCGAAAATTCTATTGGAAAACTCTACCAAAATTCATTAACTATTTTAACCGATTGTTTTACCACCACTATATATAACTCTCCCAAAGAAGTATATCTATAACATCCGCGAACCAATTTTTGTATTTTAGGGTTGGTGTCGACCAACACCAGGGGTGTGTCGATCGACACCACTATTTATGGGTTCGTCGGGTTTGTTTTAATTCGCGATTTTGGTTTGGTTGGTTTGGTTTAGTTATCAAAACCGGGTATATAAGTGGAGAAGCGAAAAATTAAGGGTTTGATGGTGTGTTTGGTCACCGTTGAGTGAGAAAAAAAAAGAGAAAAAGGAGAGAAAGTTTTGTGAGTGTTCTTGAGAGATTTTGGCTTGTTCTTGGAGGTTTTGGGGAGATCTGTTGCTGTGGAAGGGAGTGTAGTTTCTGGGAACGAAGGAGAAGCTTCTTATGGTGTTGTTTCCACCGTTTCTCAATCAAATCTTCCTGCAGAAGAGGTGAGTGCTTGACCATGGTTGATCTAAGCATGAGATCTCTTTTGTTTGTCTGTTCTTTGTCTATTTGTGGTGTTTGCTTGCTTGGGTGTGTTGTTTTCGAGTTTCCCAGAGGTTTGTGTGTCATTTGGGTGAGTTTGGGGACAAAATTGGGATGATTGGAATCGGGATTCGACGTTCGTGTTCGTGCAGTTCCCGTCTGCAGGTATGGCATCGATCGACACCGTTCGAGCATCGGTCGACACCGTTTGTGTCGGCATCGGTNGGTTTGTTTTAATTCGCGATTTTGGTTTGGTTGGTTTGGTTTAGTTATCAAAACCGGGTATATAAGTGGAGAAGCGAAAAATTAAGGGTTTGATGGTGTGTTTGGTCACCGTTGAGTGAGAAAAAAAAAGAGAAAAAGGAGAGAAAGTTTTGTGAGTGTTCTTGAGAGATTTTGGCTTGTTCTTGGAGGTTTTGGGGAGATCTGTTGCTGTGGAAGGGAGTGTAGTTTCTGGGAACGAAGGAGAAGCTTCTTATGGTGTTGTTTCCACCGTTTCTCAATCAAATCTTCCTGCAGAAGAGGTGAGTGCTTGACCATGGTTGATCTAAGCATGAGATCTCTTTTGTTTGTCTGTTCTTTGTCTATTTGTGGTGTTTGCTTGCTTGGGTGTGTTGTTTTCGAGTTTCCCAGAGGTTTGTGTGTCATTTGGGTGAGTTTGGGGACAAAATTGGGATGATTGGAATCGGGATTCGACGTTCGTGTTCGTGCAGTTCCCGTCTGCAGGTATGGCATCGATCGACACCGTTCGAGCATCGGTCGACACCGTTTGTGTCGGCATCGGTTGTTGGATAAGCTTGAGGAATAAGCTAACCGAGCAATGATAAGGCAAGTATATTTGAGAGATATTCAAATATACATATTGGTGTGATAGGAGATATCTAAATAAGTTATGTTTCCTAATTGTTTTTGGAAAAGTGTCTTTGAGGTTTTATATATATAGAGTTACCAAGGTGTGGTAAACCTATGAGTTTGTGAGAGAGATTGAGAGGCTTTGTTTTGAGAGAGTTTCAAAGCTAATAAAAGAAGTGCTTTTATAAATCTTAATCCAAATATACGAACTCTTGATTTGGTATCAGAGCGTCTCAGGTTCGTTTCTTTGAATCAAAACCTGCTACGACCCGTTCGAAGAAGATATGAGTGAATTAGCTGTAACTGCTAACAAAACAAAGGAAGGAGGGACGAAGGAAGGAGGTTCTTCGTCTCTGCAATGCCCGATGCTAAACAGCTCAAACTATACTGTTTGGGCCATGAAGATGACGGTGGTGCTGCGAGTCAATAAAGTCTGGGAAACAATTGATCCAGGACTAGAAGATATCGAGAAGAATGATCTTGCCAAGGCCCTGCTATTCCAATCCATACCAGAGGCACTCCTTCTTCAAGTTGGAAATCATGACAAATCCAAAACAGTTTGGGATGCTATTAGGTCAAGAAACCTTGGTGCAGATCGAGTTAAAGTAGCTCGACTACAGACGTTGATGGCTGAGTTTGATAGATTGAGGATGAAGGATACTGATACGATAGATGATTTTGTTGGTAAGCTCTCTGAAATATCCAGTAAGTCGGCGTCTTTGGGAGAAACAATCGAGGAGACAAAGATTGTTAAAAAGTTTCTCAAGAGTCTACCTAGAGCAAAATACATACATATAATTGCAGCTCTTGAACAGTTCCTTGATCTCAACACTACAACGTTTGAGGACATAGTTGGGAGGTTAAAAACTTATGAGGAACGAATTAAAGAAGAGGATGAATCACAAGATGGTCAGGGCAAGCTTTTGTTTGCAAATTCAAACACAAATGTTCCAGTAGAAGGTCAAGGGAAGCTGCTATACTCAAACTCTTCAGCTCCAACTCCGCAGATGCAAGATGTCTATGATGGAGGCAGAGGTAGAGGATCTGCTCGTGGACGAGGAAGGGGTCGCGGAAGGTTTAATAATAATGGGAGATTTGGATATCAGTCAAGAGAGTATGGTTTTCAACCGAGGGATAAGTCCAAGATAACATGCTTTAGGTGTGACAAGTTAGGTCATTATGCCTCTGAGTGTCCGGATAGACTACTCAAATTAATCAAACTACAAGAACTGCAAGAGAAGGAAGAAGAAGACACTCACGAAGCAGAATCACTCTTAATGCATGAAGTGGTGTACCTGAATGAGAAGAATGTGAAGCCAGCGTGTCTGGATAGAGTTTGGTATCTTGATAACGGGGCCAGCAATCACATGACAGGAAACAGAGCATGGTTCCGCACAATCGACACAAGGATCACAGGAAAGGTTCGTTTTGGTGATGACTCGCTTGTGGATATAAAGGGGAAAGGTTCGATATTGTTTGTAACCAAGAATGGAGAACAAAAGATACTTGCAGAGGTTTATTACATTCCAGACCTCAAGAGCAATATCATCAGTCTCGGTCAAGCAACTGAATCCGGTTGTGACGTTCGTATGAGGGAAGATTTCTTGACTTTGCACGATCGAGAAGGAAACCTACTAGTGAAAGCAATTCGATCAAGGAACAGACTGTACAAAGTGAACTTGGAGGTTGAAAACACTAAATGTCTGCAGGTTGCAGGTTATGACGAGTCAAGCAAGTGGCATGCTCGTCTTGGACATGTGAATTTTGAAACGATTCAGAAGATGGTTACAAAGCAGATGGTTGTCGGAATTTCTAGTGCTTCTAAGAGGGGAGAACCATGTGCATCATGCTTGTTTGGTAAACAAGCACGGCAATCTTTCCCTCAAAGAACTTCTTATCGAGCAAAACAAGTGCTAGAGCTTGTTCATGGAGATCTTTGTGGACCAATTTCACCAACTACAGCTGCGCATAGGAGGTATATCTTTGTGTTAATTGATGATTGCTCTCGTTATATGTGGACTATCCTTCTCAAGGAGAAAAGCGAGGCGTTTGAAAAATTCAAGAGTTTTAAAGCTTCAGTCGAACTTGAAACTGGAAACATCATCAAAACACTGCGAACAGACAGAGGAGGGGAGTTCACATCTCAAGAATTTCAACTATTTTGTGAAAAGGAAGGGATCACTAGACACCTTACTGCACCTTACACGCCTCAACAGAATGGAGTGGTAGAGAGAAGGAACAGGACACTGTTAGGAATGACTCGAAGTCTCCTAAAACACATGAACATGCCGAATTACTTATGGGGAGAGGCTGTAAGACACGCAACTTACCTTATTAACAGAGTGGGAACTCGAGTGTTGGAAGATACTACACCTTATGAAGCTTTTAAGAAGAAAAAGCCGAATGTAGAACACCTTCGTGTGTTTGGCTGCATCTGTTATGCTAAATCTGAAACCCCACATCTTAAGAAACTAGATGACAGATCAAGAATGTTGGTTAATCTCGGTACAGAACCCGGTTCTAAGGCTTATAGGCTTCTTGATCCTACTAGTCGAAAGATCATCGTGAGTAGGGATGTGTTTTTTGTCGAAGACCAAAGCTGGAAGTGGAGAAATGTAGAAGAATCGTCTACGGATTCCGGGATGTTTACTCTCAGTTTTGGAACTTTTGGGAACAATGGAATCAGAGAGGAAGAAGCGATTGCAGAAACAGAGGCGATAGAGATGAAAGTTTGGAGAGATGCATGTCAAGAAGAGATTGTATCGATTAACAAGAACAAAACATGGAGTTTGGTGGATCTTCCATTCGGATGTAAGCCTATTGGCTTAAAATGGGTGTTTAAAGTGAAACGAAACTCAGATAACAGCATCAATAAGTACAAAGCGAGGCTAGTGGCGAAAGGGTATGTACAGAGGCATGGGATTGATTTTGATGAGGTGTTTGCACCTGTTGCTAGGATAGAAACGATACGTTTTATTATTTCACTTGCAGCTACAAGTGGTTAGGAGATACATCATCTGGATGTTAAGACTGCGTTTCTTCATGGTGAATTAAGAGAGGATGTGTATGTTAGTCAGCCAGAGGGTTTTGTTACATTAGGGAAGGAAGAGAAGGTTTATAAGCTACACAAAGCCCTCTATGGTCTGAAGCAAGCTCCAAGGGCTTGGAACACTAAGCTAAATAGGATTCTGTTGGAATTGAAGTTTGAAAAATGCTCCAAGGAACCTTCCTTATACAGAAAGCAAGAACGAGAACACCTTCTCATTGTCGCTGTTTATGTAGATGACCTGCTTGTTACTGGTTCAAGTTTAGAAATCATACTTGATTTCAAAAGGGAAATGGCTAAGAAGTTTGACATGAGTACCTTAGGGAAGCTTACCTATTATCTTGGTATAGAGGTGGTTCAAGAGAAGGATGGAATCATGTTGCGACAAGAAAGCTATATGAAGAAAATTCTGGCTGAGACAAGGATGAGTGAATGTAATTCTGTTCTTATCCCTATGGAGTTTGGCTTAGAGCTTTGTAAAGCCAAGCATGAACAGTCCATTGATGAGAAACGTTATCGAAGAACCATCGGATGTCTCAGATATTTGCTTCATACTCGGCCAGATTTATCATACCCTGTTGGTGTTCTTAGCAGATATCTGCAGGAGCCTAAAGAGTCACATGGAGTTGCATTAAAACAACTCTTAAGGTATCTTCGAGGGACAACTTCACATGGTCTTTATTTCAAGCGAGGAAACAGAACTGGTCTTGTGGGTTTCAGTGATAGCAGTCTTAGTGTGGATTTAGACGATGGAAGAAGTACAGCCGGTCATATCTTTTACTTTAATGAATGTCCGATAACATGGTGTTCTCAGAAGCAACAAGTCGTAGCTCTCTCCTCGTGTGAGGCAGAATTCATGGCTGCTACTGAAGCAGCTAAACAGGCGATATGGTTGCAGGATCTAATTGCAGAGATTAATGGGACCGAGAGCGAGTTAGTGATAATTCGAGTAGATAACAAATCTGCAATTGCTCTCACAAAGAACCCTGTCTTCCACGGAAAAAGTAAGCACATTCACCGTCGGTATCATTTCATAAGAGAGTGCATCGAGAATGGATTAATTGCAGTTGAACACATTCCCGGAGTTGTGCAGAGGGCAGACATTCTCACAAAAGCGCTTGAGAAGAACAGGTTCAAGGAAATGAGAGCTCATGTTGGTGTGCAAGAAGTCATGAAGAAGAATTTCAAGCTTATGGGGGAGAATGTTGGATAAGCTTGAGGAATAAGCTAACCGAGCAATGATAAGGCAAGTATATTTGAGAGATATTCAAATATACATATTGGTGTGATAGGAGATATCTAAATAAGTTATGTTTCCTAATTGTTTTTGGAAAAGTGTCTTTGAGGTTTTATATATATAGAGTTACCAAGGTGTGGTAAACCTATGAGTTTGTGAGAGAGATTGAGAGGCTTTGTTTTGAGAGAGTTTCAAAGCTAATAAAAGAAGTGCTTTTATAAATCTTAATCCAAATATACGAACTCTTGATCGGTCGATACCGTTCAAGCATCGATCGACACCATGGCTCCTAGCATCGATCGACACCGGCTTAGTGTCGGTCAACACCGGTCTCATCCGAGACTGATTTTCCTGGTTTGATGTATTGTTGTGTGTTGTTTGTTCTGCTTAAACATGAGGGTCTCAGATGCTTGTGTGTATAACCTAGTAGATGGGAGGACGGCCTCACTAAGTATTTATGATAATACTTATGCATCTCAATTGTTGTTTGTGGTGTGCAGGTATGTGACGTGGAATCATGGCGATGAGGAGGAGGATGATCTAGGGTCTCGTTTGTGTGATATTGGATTTATTGGATATGTTGTTGGAACCTTGGTTAGTGTTATGTTAGGTTGCTGGATAGAATGGTTAGAAATGTTATTGTATTGGTTTTGTATTATTGATATGTTTCCGCTGTGCATGTTATTGGATGTTGGTTTATTATTGGTTGGTTAGTGTGTGGGGGTTGGTTTGTTTAATTAAGTAGTATGGGATGCTTAATAATATATTGTATTTAATTATTAATTATAAAAAAGTCGGGTTGTTTCATTTTGGTATCAGAGCCCTTACGGTTCTAGGATGGTTAAGTGAATGGTTTAGAGTGGTTTAGGAATTTAATTGGTGAAATTATTTTCCGGTTGATTGATGCATGATGTTGTGTGGTGGAATTGATTATGAGTAGTTAGTCAATTTGCATGTGGTATGGAGTCCTAGTATCATCCTCTTCGAGCTTTCAATGAGATTCCACGGTAAGTTGTTTTATATGTTGTTAGTTGTGTAGTGTTTTTAGCTTTTGTGCGGGAGGTGCAGTTGGCTATTGGAAGTTGTTGGAAAATGGTGGATCACGCCCGTATCGGGAAATACCGTTGGCGGTGACTTGTGGCAGTGGATGTATTGCAAATGGAGTTCATTTGGAATTTTGACTCGTGTATCATGTGGAAAGGAAATAGCTCGGGATTCTATAAATAGAAAATTTCCATAAATAGAAGGTTACTATAAATGGAAAGTTTCCATAAATAGAATGTCGTTATAAAAGGAAAGTTTCTAAAAATGGGAAGTTTATGAATAGTTAAAGCTTGCCTATTAATTAAAAGTGTTGAGGTAGATCTAGGCGGGAGATACTCGATGACATCAGACTTGTTTGCTCAAGATCGTGTGGGCCCAACTCATGTGATACCGATAGCTCGATGGACTTTGTGGCCAGAGAGTGGGAGTGGTATGTTTGCTTCGGATGACGATCCGAGAGCGCGCTTTAGGTTGACGACCCTAGAGCGGGATTTTGAGACTCCCTAGATACCATAGCTGTGAGCCGCGGCTCGGCAGTGAGCCGGTATGTCTCGAGGGTTGCGACCCGAGAGCGGGGGGAGTGGGCGTGTGAGACTCCCTGGATACCGTAGCTGTAGGCTATGGCCTGGCAGTGAGCCGGTATGTCTCGAAGGTTGCGACCTGAGAGCGGGGGGAGTGTGAGTGACTTCCTAGATGTCGTAGCTTAAGGTGGTTAGCCTGATAGCGAGCCGGTATGATTCGTTGGTTGCAACCACGGACGGGGGAAGCACTGAGTTGTGAGCAAATAACGTCTAGGATGTGAGTATATTGGCTAGAGGGAGACCTCATGGTTCAGTCGGAGGTGTGCGGGCTGTTGCGACAGTGCACGGGAAACCTTGGCTAACGGTGTTCAGTCCGGTCGGAGGACGTGCAGGCCGTGTTGACGGTGGCGCGGAGATCCTTGACGGATGGACGGTGTTGCGGGATTTGAAGACGAATCCTTATTGGTGGGGGAGAATTGTAACATCCGCAAACCGGTTTTTGTATTTTGGGATTGGTGTCGACCGACACCAGGGGTGTGTCGATCGACACCACTATTTATGGGTTCGTCAGGTTTGTTTTAATTTGCGATTTTGGTTTGGTTGGTTTGCTTTAGTTATCTAAACCGAGTATATAAGTGGAGAAGCGAAAAATTAAGGGTTTGATGGTGTGTTTGGTCGCCATTGAGTGAGAAAAAAAAAGAGAAAAAGGAGAGAAAGTTTTGTGAGTGTTCTTGAGAGATTTTGGCTTGTTCTTGGAGGTTTTGGGGAGATCTGTTGCTGTGGAAGGGAGTGTAGTTTCTGGGAACGAAGGAGATGCTTCTTGTGGTGTTGTTTCCACCGTTTCTCAATCAAATCTTCCTGCAGAAGAGGTGAGTGCTTGACCATGGTTGATCTAAGCATGAGATCTCTTTTGTTTGGCTGTTATTTGTCTATTTGTGGTGTTTGCTTGCTTGGGTGTGTTGTTTTCGAGTTTCCCATAGGTTTGTGTGTCATTTGGGTGAGTTTGGGGACAACATCGGGATTCGACGTTCANAGTTATCTAAACCGAGTATATAAGTGGAGAAGCGACAAATTAAGGGTTTGATGGTGTGTTTGGTCGCCATTGAGTGAGAAAAAAAAAGAGAAAAAGGAGAGAAAGTTTTGTGAGTGTTCTTGAGAGATTTTGGCTTGTTCTTGGAGGTTTTGGGGAGATCTGTTGCTGTGGAAGGGAGTGTAGTTTCTGGGAACGAAGGAGATGCTTCTTGTGGTGTTGTTTCCACCGTTTCTCAATCAAATCTTCCTGCAGAAGAGGTGAGTGCTTGACCATGGTTGATCTAAGCATGAGATCTCTTTTGTTTGGCTGTTATTTGTCTATTTGTGGTGTTTGCTTGCTTGGGTGTGTTGTTTTCGAGTTTCCCATAGGTTTGTGTGTCATTTGGGTGAGTTTGGGGACAACATCGGGATTCGACGTTCATGTTCGTGCAGTTCGCGTCTGCAGGTATGGCATCGATCGACACCGTTCGAGCATCGGTCGATACCGTTTGTGTCGGCATCGGTCGAGACCGTTCAAGCATCGGTCAACACCATGGCTCCTAGCATCGATCGACACCGGCTTAGTGTCGGTCGACACCGGTCTCATCCGAGACTGATTTTTCTGGTTTGATGTATTGTTGTGTGTTGTTTGTTCTGCTTAAACATGAGGGTCTCAAATGCTTGTGTGTATAACCTAGTAGATGGGAGGACGGCCTCACTAAGTATTTATGATAATACTTACGCATCTCAATTTTTGTTTGTGGTGTGCAGGTATGTGACGTGGAATCATGGCGATGAGGAGGAGGATGATCTAGGATCTCGTTTGTGTGATATTGGATTTATTGGATATGTTATTGGAACCTTGGTTAGTGTTATGTTAGGTTGCTGGATAGAATGGTTAGAAATGTTATTGTATTGGTTTTGTATTATTGATATGTTTTCGTTGTGCATGTTATTGAATGTTGGTTTATTATTAGTTGGTTAGTGTGTGGGGGTTGGTTTGTTTAATTAAGTAGTATGGAATGCTTAATAATATATTGTATTTAATTATTAATTATAAAAAGAAAAGTCGGATTGTTTCAATATCATTCTTCCGTAATTATCTATACTATTAAAAGGGAAGCATTTTTAATAAGTATACATAGATTAAGAGATTATTACATTAAATGTCACTCAAATAAGAATAAAAATATGTCTAATTCTTGAAGCCAAACAGATAGCCACAAAATCGGAACCAAACAGGTATTAATTGTGTTAAGTTTGCCCAATAAATCGGTTTAAAAAAAATCTATATATAGAAAATAAAACTATTGTAACGATAATATATTGCAGATGCCATTAAAGCTAAACAAATCTACCCACATAATTAGCACACCAGATGCCATTATGTAACGTATAACATAATTGAAATTATATTGTTAAGATTAGGAAAATCCAGTTTTAGAATATCTTTCTTATAAGTAAATATATAGTTAATAAGTGATCAGTTTGACATTTTACACCTAAATTTCGGATAGTTAACATATGATCAATGTAGCATATTTTAAGGAGTAACGTATATAAAAGATTCCTTGATTGAACAATTAACATTAAAAACAATCAAATCTTATAGATATTTTAAGATTAGTTTTTTATCAAAACTTGACAAACCTATGAATAACGTAACCGACTATGTATCTATAAATAAGTCAATTCACAATAACTCAATACTCGAAAAAAATCAATCACCCAAAACAGAGAGGTTCTTTATAAAAAACCTTATTTTATGTCGTCAAAATTTATTTGTTCTTTATTTTGTTTTTAGATTGTTATATGTTTAGATGTTCTATTTATTTTCCTTTTTAGTTTATGATTATTATATATTCTCAGTTATAATTTAAATAAATAAGCTAATATTTATGATGTGTTTATGTAGGATTTAAAGTATAGTTGGAGAAGCCTATGGTGTTGTCTTCTAATTTCAGGTGGGAAGTTAAAAGTAAATCAATTAATTTACTTTCTCAGATGTATATTACCAAATTCTACTAACCTCTTACACGTATTCTTATTGTTTTTGTTGCAGGGTCAATACTTGATCACAAGTCGATTTATTGATCCATTCACAAAAAATATAAAGATTTCATAGATGTTTTCACTTAATTTGTATCTGTTTTCTTTTCAAATACTTTCTAATCCAATATTTTTATTTATTTCCAGATTGTGAATATTGGCCAAATTGAGAGAATTTATCATCAAAACATCAAACTCCATTCTTAACTCCTAATGCAGTGTATGTTTATAATGTATGGTGTTAGAAATATTGTTTTTTATTCATTTATGGTTTCTCTTATGTTTTTTAATTTTGGGTTCTAATTTTTTTTTTTATAAAAGTTATTTTTATATAAATTTTTTATAAGGAGAAGTCAGAACTGTCTTCTTATTTATGTTAATACACCTTTATGTTTAGAGAATATAATATAAGCTAATTTCTGGTGGATATTTTAATTGTGGTCATAACCTTCTAAGTAAACAAGTGTATATATGCTCTTCGCACTACAATGGTTCCAAACATCTTCAGAATCGTTTAATATTTTTTAATCGTGAAGAATTTAGAAAGAATTTACTCAGGTGATTCGTTTTCATCAATTTCACTTCATCGATTTTATATATAGAGCAAACATGCATACTTAAAATCTTTTGTCAAGGTTGGGACACAGTAATTGGAGATAAAAAAAATCGAGAATGGGAACAAAACATAAATTTTGGAAATAATTTTTTTTACTTTATTAATGTCTCAAGTTAAAAGTACAATGGAAGCATAATAGGATGTGAAAAAACTAGACGAAACCAAGAATTGTCAAAAAATGTAAATAACCACTAGAAATTTAAAAACTTTGTGATACATAATATTTAGAAATCGATGAAGCCAAAGAAGTACCAACCTATATAATCCATTAGATACCACACATTGCCATAGTAAATTAAATACATCCATATGATTTATAATAACTTCAAAAGTTTTTAGAAAATACAAGATGGACGAGATAGTAATATATATTCAAAAAATATCGTAGAGCTATTTATTTCAACTAACGGTATGAGAGGTGAACGGTAATTCATAAATTAAAATACATGTTGTAAACTATTTCCGATTGAATAGCAGATGAGAATTTGAAAATTTGGATAACTAAATATATTTATATTTTTCAAAATACACAAAACATCAAATTATATATCTTATCTAGATAATATATAGTATTAAAATCTTATAATAATTTGTAATAGATATGACATAATTATCAAAATTTAAGTTTTCTGAAACCATATTGTATTTATGGTTAAACTATTTATTATTAGAATTAATTAATTTTAGCTTGAAATATATTTAATAAATGAGAGAAAATTATTTATTGAGCAACTAGAGATATTTACTATTTTGGTTTAGAGGGACGAACTTTTACGGGTAAAGAAAATATTATACTAGGGAATAGCTATTAGGATACAGTTTAGACTTACTTTGAAATCAACCCCGCACGTATGTGCGGGTCAGAATCTAGTATCACATAAATCCACCACAATTTAGTTATCTAGTAAAGAAATTGTTATACTCTCTCTCTTATAATAATGACATGTTTCGTAACTTCGTTTTCCTTAAAACACTTTAAAAAGGCTATCTGACCATTACAAACCACATTTTCCTACGCTCCAAACTAGCTATTGTAATTCAGCCTGCAAGTTCGGGTAAACGGGTTGGGTCGGTTTTTTAAGATTTTTGGGTTTTCGGATTTTTGGTTTTTTAAAAATATGTTCAAAGATAATCGAAATTGATTTTGGTTTGGTTCGGTTCCGGGTCTCTACAAACCAAACCAAAATTTAAAATGTGGTTGTCGAAAAAAAGAAAAAAACGTTGGGCCAGGCCCAGTACAAAAATTAAAACGAAAAAAAAAACAAAAGTATTTGGTTTTTAATAAAACACTGTGTTTCGTGTTAACACGTGTCCCTTTCAAAACCTTTGTGCTTAGCTGTTTTAGTTTTAGAACTAGGTGATACTCCGTGCTACAGCACGAGATTATATATTTTGTTAGTTACTTTTTTTGTAATTTGNTTTTTTTTTTTTTTTTTTTTTTTTTTTTTTTTTTTTTTTTTTTTTTTTTTTTTGATAAACAACTTGCATTCATTGATCAAAAGGCAAGGTTCTTACAAAGCTTAGAATACAAGATAAGGAGGCATTTCCCAATGCCAAAACAACATAGAGACAAAGAAAAGATAGGATTAATCGGCAATAGGTTCTTGAGAGCTTTGAGCCAAATTCTTGAAGGAGTTTTGGTACATGTGAGATCAAGATTGTCGATAGCTCTTCCATGGACAAGCCAACGGATGAGGATATTGCCACTGTCATCAGACTGGTTGGCGTTAAAAAAGGGGTCAAAGCTGAAACTTCTCTCCGGTTTGAGGAAGCCTACACGAAGTGGTAGCTTGACAAGTTTTCGAGCAAGGTTTGTGGAGCTCTGGGGCTTAAAGATGTTTGGTAGAGTTGCCATAGAGTAGAGATTGACCTTGATCAAACCAAAGTCGTAGACTAAACTCGGACAAAATGGAGATAGTATCCAATTACCAAAGAACATCAAGCAATAGGATTCATGGGTCAAAACCGAAAGGGATATTATAACCAAGGTTCTCAAGGAATGAGAGAGACGCCACAACAACAATGATGCTTTACTACTCAAATGGAATCCACAGAGTTCGTAAACTTGACCACACCATTGGTTAAAATTAGGCGTCAACAAGAGAAATAAATTCTCGTACCTGGGCTTAGAGATGTTTAGAGCTGGACCAACCATTGTGTGGAAGATATCCCTGAAGTTGGTAGATTGTACATGCTTAGGCTCAGAGATCACGGGATATGGAGACATGGGGTTGAGGAAATTTCGGTAACCACCGCTCCGTAGAGGCGGAGTCATAATGCCGATATTCCTCCCTCCATTAGTGTTGTTTGAAAACAAAGGCAGAATTCCCAATAGCCAATCGCTGAGATGAAGATTGATATACAACGGGTTGCTTTGTACCAGGGATTGCAATTGACATTCATAGACCCACATCAAAGTTATCGATAAACGATGTATAAGGGAGCTTTTGTCCTTACCACCCAAATAACGAGGAGACAATGAAAGTGGGCTTAGAAAATATGTAGAAAAAGTTTGACCTGGGTTTTGTGCTCATGGGCTTAGACTGCTGAAAGGTTAATGGGCCGACAATAAGGAAAAGGCCCATCAAAAGTAGACCGAAGCTCTTGATGGTTGACCTAGCGAGATTGAACGAGCGGCAGCGGTTGTACGGAGAGGGTGAATAGATATGCACGAGACTGAGCATCTCCGGTGAACAAACCTTCAGCATAAACAAGCCAGAGTTGTTATACGGGGCTGGATCGAGAATCCACATCGACAGTTCAATTTTGGAGGGATGGGTTCTTGACATGGAAAAGGGGACGTCGTGTGCCTCCAACGTCTCCACCGAATCGCCTGCTAAGCTTGGTGCCTCAATAGAGGCTTTTCCAGGGGTGAAACGACATCCCAATCGGAGGTTGTGCATGTCGGATATTTGTGGATCTGTTAAACCGGTTGAAGCAATCAGAGAAAAGGTGCGGGGGTTAACTGGAAGCCACCGTCGCCCTTTGTCACTGTCTATCGGAGATTCGCCGGGATCTAAGGTGACCAGGGGGGTTTGTAACAAGACTAAAAACGGGGAAAAGCTTAAATAAACGAGAGAAAGATTAATTAGAAGAAGGTAGAGAGACAAGAGATCCCGACGCCGGTGAGCAGGAGCTACACCGGCGTCGGAGAAAGTTTGCGGAGAAGAGACCTCGATGTTAGTGCATTTTTCTTTGTTTATATAGTGTTTATTTGTATATTTGGGGTTATATAGTAAATTAGAAATCCTAATAGAGTAAGTAGTTTGTAAAATGTAGCTTTTCACGGAAACAGACACATCGAAATAGTAGATAGTAGTTGTCTAAGAGAATAGACACTCCGCAATATCAGATAGTAGTTTTGTAAGAGGATAGATACACCCCGCTTCCATGGCTTAATTTATAGTTTGATAAAAATACCTGTTTTAAAAGGTTTAACTCAAACTTTCTTATATTTTAAAATTTTTAAGAGTAAAAATATTAATATTACTTAAATATTTTATAGACTTTAAATATATTATAATATTTTAAACTTTCGACGGAGTTCAAATATTTATAATAATTTAAACATTCTATAAAAATTTAAATATTTATAATATCTAAAACTTTTTTTAAAAACATAAATATATTATAATATGTTTACTTTTTAAAAGTTTAAATATTCTCAAATATAGAACCAAATTAAACTGTTAAATTTGGATACCTGATAAATCAAGCTTCCTGCTCATTTGTACTCAAAACATTTTTGTCATATATTTATAGTCATTATGAACCATATTCCAAAATATTTAGTCGATGTGGGATATACAGTACACCATTTCTGTAAATTAGTTTACAATTTCACATATATATAATTTATGCGTTTTTAATTCTTTCCATCTATACTACTCATAATTAATTACTATAATTTCGTTAAGGAAATATTAAAAAATATAAACTAAATGATGATTTGTTTTTATTTAATTGTATTAAGTTGATTTGTTGTTTCCTTAAATATCTCACAATATAAAAGCAAATCAAATAAGTTTACATATATATACAATTTCGTATTTAATCTATTGATTATTTTGGAAGCAAAAAAAAAATACAATCGATAAGTATTAATATTCGTAATAATTATAGGGATTAAGTATGGTAGTAGTTAATATTTGATATTACCGAAGCCATTAAATACTCGGATACCAGTTTCCTTATTTATAGGAATTATACTTCTGTTTGGTGACGGGAATAATTATTCTTGAACCAAACAACATACAGGATCCGAATATTATAAACTTGGAGTACAAACAGATCCGCGGATTTATTTTCTTCTATTACCGGGTTAAAGAGGATCCGCGTCCCGACCCGGTGGTAATTAAGTGGGCGAGCAAGGGGTATTTTCGTCATTTAGTGAAATCAAAACTATAGGATAATTTAATTAAATTAAGTGATTCTCTAATCATTTTTAATAAAAAACGTACCAAAACAAAGTCATGGTCCAATTTGAGTCTAGTGAGTACTTCAGCTTTAATAGTATAGATATTAGGTTAACGAGTGGGTTTTATCTGTTGGGCTCCGTTTTTCACTTGTATCTCACTTTCACATTGCCTTATTGGGCTTATTTTAATGAAAGTGGTTTGCCGACAAAAAAAAAAAAAAACACTGTGTTTTATTCATCTGTAACCTTTGCAAAACCTTAAAATCAACAGAAATTTGATGGTCGCCGATACGAAACCAGCAGATCCGACAAAAGAAGTGGAGGAAGACGATGTTTTCTGTTAACCGTTCGGGTATCCGAACCGAACCGAAAAATCTTGGGTAACCGAAATCATATATATATATATAATTATTGATTTTCATTTAATATTTTCTAATTTTTTTTATTTTTTATTTGATTTCTAATTGTTTAATTGCTTTAAACAATATTTAAGACTTAATTAATACAATACATTTAACTCACACATTAAAATAAAATTATAACTGAAAATAAAATAAATTATGCATTAATCATATTCAACCATTCAATTTTATTCAAGCACAATAAATTATTATTGTAACTCCATAATTCTAAATGTCACTTCCATCAATTCTTATCATATAAATAAACATTCTCTCATATTGGCATTCTTTTACTTTCTCATTTTCACATTCTCTCATTCTCTTCCACTTCTCACATTCTCTTCCATAATACCTCAAATTATTTTTCATTTTTTTTTTGTTTTCAATTTCTTATTTTTGTTGTATGGGTTACAAAAAAAAATCAAAAAAATATCAATGTAATTTTTAATGCTAAATTTTAATTTTAGAGACTACATGATATGTATTTTATATTGTTCTTATTTTTAAAGATTTATCTCTATTATCTATTTGGATTATCATCTTATATTTAATCAATCTCTCCTCCTCTCCCACCAATATCAAATGTTGTTATATCTCATATGTGTTGTAAGAGTTTGATTATATATTTTAATTTAGAAAGTACTATACATATTTAAAATTGTTTTCAATTTTTATTTTATTTATATAAAATAATATATTTCTTTTATATTTCTTGCCTTTCTAATCTATTCATAGTTATTTTTTAAAATTTTCATAGTGAAATTTTATAAATCTACAATATCATTATTTTTCCTTGATTTAATCAATGATATCTCAACTTAATAAAAGTTTCAGTTTATTTTAATAGGATATACATGTAATATATGATATATAGTTTAATTATTTTTTCTATATGAATTATTATCATTTCATATAAATCAAAGTCCAGATACAATTAAAGACTTTAATATAATAACCTAATAAAGTAGTTGCTGTTTTTTATTTTATTTTCTGGAAAATTTATTAGTCTAATAATCTATGGTTAGACTCATTTAGTTATATATGTATGAGACACTGCAAACCTACTATTTATTATTATTATTTTTTTAATTTAATTATTTTTAATCTCTTTAAGCTATCACCATAATTAAATAAAATTATATGCATAACTACATCATAAAATAAATTTTATGAAAATATATATCACAATTATTTTGAAATATGACTACAACTACAAAAATATATGGCATATGGCATGTAAGATACAATATGACTTAATTACACTAAATATATTATCATCAAAAAAAATTTGATTTCTTTACATTAGTTAAATTCATATTATGTAGTGTTTAAATTTTGATGTACACTAAAAAACAAAATATTAATAACATATTATTTTATATTATTTTTTAAAAATAGAATAACGATATTGTAAGAACTCACGCGTAGCGTGAGCTAACATCTAGTAGTCTATAAAGCTTCCGATCGGTTCAACTCTCCTAACCGAAGCCTACCCGAAACCGAAAATCTCGGTTCGGTACGGGTCAGAAATTTCGGGTCGGGTAATTCTCGCAAGCCTAATTGTAATCTTCCCTAAATGGAAAAATGTCATTAAAATCCCCAAGTTAGCATTTTCGTTGATTTAAAGCATGAACTCTGAATTTAGAGGTAAAAACACCAATCTTTTGTTGACTTCCAAATAATTCGTAAACTCTTGTTGACCTGGTCATTTGAGGCACAACGTAATGTGGCCAAACGGAAAAATTAGACGGGGTTAATGATCTGTTAACAAGATCTGTTAATAGCAAAACGACGCTGTTTATAACACCCTAAACTCCCCCAAATTGAGAAATCGATAATCTAATCTCTTTTCTTTTTTGATTTCTCTCTTCTTCTTCGAATTCAACATATGAGTTCAAGCTCAGAGACATCGGTGGTAGCTTCGTTTGACCATGGAGTGCCATCAAAGTGTATTTGTGGAGCCGGAGTCATCAGTTGAATTCGAAGAAGAAGATCTAATCGAAGCAGAAAGGAGGAATCTCAAATTAGGGTTTGTGATTTGGGAATTTTGGGAGGAATTGATAATCGGGTTTGATTTGAGGATGTAATTAAAGAAGAAAACGACGTCGTTTTACCAACTAACGGACCTCGTCAACGCCTAATTAACCCCGTTTAATATCTCCGTCTGGTCAGTTAATATTGTGCTTCAAACGGTGAGGTCAACAAAACTTCATGATTTAAAAAGAAGTCAAGAAAAAAGTGAAGATTTTTTTTAACAAATGAAGACTTCGTGATTTAAATCAACGAAAATACTAACTTGAAGATTTTAATGACATTTTTCTCCTCCCTAAATCACATCCTATAAATTTTGTATCATCAATCTTCTTTTATTTTTAATTCTTTTTTCTTTGACAGCAATCATATCACTTGTATCACGTGTACGATTTTTTAGTTCCTTAATTATTGAAGCAGAGGGCCAGCTGTAAACTTCATTATATGAACTAGACGTATCTTGTTGACTAAATAAAAATAACAAGATTTTGATTTTATTTTAATATTTATTATAAAATATATATTGTATTTTTATGTTTGTTTTTTTTCATCATCTAGATTTATTATTGATGGCAAATTATGAAAACTATTACATATGATTATATTATGGACAATTCCTTTCAACTCTATTAGATTCACTTTTTTCTATGTTCACCTTCAATTATATGTAAAATCACAGCAAACGGCAATAATTGCATATCACTGGAGATCATCTGTAATTTGTCTCCATTAATCGCACAATTAATAAATTGCATTATCTAGGGTTCGAATCCCAGACCTCCAGGTATAGAACCATTAATGAACCCTAGACCAACTACTGGGTAAAGAAAGCTACCATTTTTATGTTTGTTTTGATAAATTTTAATTAATATTTAGATTCTATAGTTTTAAATTTGTGTTTGGTACCGGTAAAAATTGACGTAACATCTTTCGTTAACTTATTTGATAACAAACTAAATTTTTTTGTGTATTTTAATATACCAAAATCCGTAAAATATTATATAATTATATTTATGTAAACTCTAACTTATTCCATAACATATTCCGCAAAACTTTATTTATTTTTAGTAAGTTAAAAGTATTTAAAATATATAAATTATTGATACTAATTTTTTTTAGAATTATTTTAAATATGTTTTTTTGGATATTACAAATAATAACTTTAAATTTTGGTGTTTCTTCAAATGACAATGATTTAATTATATAAATCCTACAGATAAAATATTATATTACCAAATGTACCTGCGGATAGAAAATAAAATAATATATTTCATCCCTTTGATATAATACTAAAATAAATTAAATTTAAAAAATTGAAAAAAATATTCATTTAGGTTAAGTGTCACATGGCTAACTATATTTAATAATTTAACCAAATCAGTGATCACCTAACTTGTTGACTAAATAATAGTAAATATTTCTTTGTGGATTAACGTGGAATTTTTTTAAACAATTTATGATATATTAGATCTTATATGATTTTATTTTATTTCATTTTATCAGGTTTTTAAAAATATATATACACAATTTATGTTTATTTAGTATATGTAACGTTTTGGATGTGCATTGATCGATGTAACGTTCACTTTTGCGGGACGATTGAATTTAAACGCATATATTGTTGCGTTTTGGATTTTGAAAAACCCTAAGATCGGGTATAAAAGGAAGAAACTCGATGATTTGGAGAGTTAGCCACTTTTGTCGTTCCAAAAAAAAAGAGAAAAAACATCTAAAAAGTTCATGTGAGCGTTCTTGAAGAGTTCTAAGCATTTTCTTGTGAGATGTGTCTGTGGGAGTGGAGATCTGAGGCTGAGAACGTGAGAGGAACTTGCTAGGAGGATATTTTCCTGGGTTTTAGCAGTGGCGGACCCACGAGGAGGTTGGTGGTGGCAGTTGCCCCCAATAACTATAGAAATACCTAAAAGTTTTACATTAGGCAAAGTAAGACAAGTGACAAATTGGTTTGAGTTTACCCAAAAAATGGTCACATGAGAAGGGTTCATCTCCACCTAGGAGCAATCTGCACCCACTAATATTTTTTTCTAGGTCCGCCCTAGGGTTTTAGAATCAGATTCGTCATTCTCAAAGGTGAGTGTGTGACTATGACTGATTTAAGCGATTAGATGTGTGTTTTGTGTGATTTTGGTTGTTGATTGTTTGTTTACTTGTTTGAGAGTGTTTGGTGTGGTGTATGTGGCCTTTGGAAGGCATTTCTAGCATCACGGAGCCAAGAGGAGTCGAAGGAGATTGTGTTCGGCGATGCTTCGCGTGATTGCATCGATCGATGCAGGGTGTTCATCGGTCAATGCAGCTAGGGAGTTGATGGAGACGATGAGCGTTGCATCGATCGATGCAAGGAGTGCTTCGGTCGACGCAATGGTGCAGCGGCTACACATGTGTTCATTGTTGTCTGGTTTGCTTGTTTCTTTGTGTATTGATTGTGTTTATATTTTTGCTTGTGTGTATAGCCCAATAAATGAGAGGATTGCCTCACTGAGTGTTTATGATAATAATCATGCATCTTAATTGTTGTTTATGGTGCAGATAAAAAAAAAGTGTGATCGTGGAATCAAGGCGATGAAGAGGAGGATGTTATAAAGTATCGGTTGTTTGTTTTATGCTGCTGTTAGGTTTGCTAAAATAGAACGATGTGGTTTAGAACATTTGTTTAGTTTGTTGATTCATTGTTCTATTACTTAGTTTATGTTATTCTTTAAATTGTTGGATTTGTCTTTAAATATTAATATTGGTTATTTAAGTATTTGTTGGATAATTTGATGGTTTAATGTTGGTTATTTTCCGATGTTTGATTTGAATGCTGTTAGGTTGACGATGATTATGAGATTATTAGTTAATTATTATATTAAAAAAGAAGAAAAATGGGTTGGGTAGTTTCAGTATATTATGACAATTCAGATTCTGCAGTCTTTAATTCAATTGTTTTAAAAAATTCAATGTTAAATAATATTATATTATATTATATAAAAATACATTTATAGTTTCTTAAATTTAGTGCTTTTAGTTTAGCGAAAAAAATTTATAAAGTTGGAAACAAAGAGTATAAAATTTGATTTTTTTTGATAAAGTCAATGTTAAATTATATTATATTTTGTAAAAAAAGAAATACATTGTTATTAAAAAAGTACATTTGAAATATAATTTATTAAATATTATAAATTAAAATTAGAAAATAAATAAAAAAGGTATACTTTGCAATTGATTAGTTAAATATTAGGTACCAAAATGACCACACTCATTTTTTAATTAATTAACTAATAACCTTATAAACCATTATGTAAAACTAGAAATAAACCAAAACAATCAGAATAATTACAAACAAACAATACCAGACAAGACAGTAGATTATCTTTTCTTTCTTGTCATGGTCATACAGTCACATTTTTGTTCTTTGCATGTACAAAATAGATATGTGTACGAACTATACACACAAGCAACTAAGTACACAAATAATACTGAACAATAACAATCAAACCATAACAATCAGGAAACACAAACACATTCATTTATGCTAGTCTCGATCGACACTCACCCGCTAATATGTGTGTAATCTTATAAAAGTAAGCAAAAACTAACTTTATAAGTAGGGGCAGATCTATATGGTGATTGTTAAAAAGGTTCAAATCCTTGTAAGTATACTTCGTTCTACTAGCTTATTTGGTAGAGGTGCCCCACCCATTATCTTAGGTAAGAGGTTTGATACTCGTCGTTTTGATGCTAGATAGAGATAACAAAAACCAAACTCAAACACAGAGAACTCTAAACTTTGAACGAGTTATTACTTATTAATGTCTACTAACATATTAATATTTACCAAAATTGAAATCTTCTTTATTCTTTTTAACGGCTAAATTTAAATTTAAAAGATATTGCAAAACTAGTAAATCAGTTAACATATTATGACTTTACTAGTTTATCTTAATAAACATTGAGTTTAAATTTGTATATATAATATGTATACATATAATTTCATTTAAATATATTTAACCAAAATAAAAATAATTTTTAAATAAACCTGGAAAGTTATATTTATTAAAAATAATTATGTAAATTTAATATTATTTTAATAAAATGTTATATGTGCCCCATACAAAATTTTCTTCCTGGATCCGTACCTGTTTATACGTATATAAAATCTAAAAATATCTTGTAAATATATCATAAATATTGTATAAAACTTTATTAGTGTTTGAGTCGAGTTTTCAAATAATAATTATCATCTAACACTACTATATAAAATTTATACCTTTTCTGGTTTAACGAGAACAATTTTGAAAATGCAGTTCGCGAGTCCTAGACTCCTAGTATGTATACTTTGTTTTTCAGTGTATATATTTTTCATCTAAATTTAATCAAGTGGGACCTCCTAATAACAGATGCTCTATAAGAAACACAGTTCTCTTCGTCCAAAGAGGAAAACAAGCAAAAGAAAAGAAAAGAAAAGAAAAGAAGAGAAAGATCATCCGATGGATACAGTGAAGGTTGAAACCATTTGTAGAGAGATCATAAAGCCATCAACTCCAACTCCAAATGATTTCCGAACTCTTCAACTCTCTATTATGGATCTCCTAATGCCTCCGGTTTACGCCGTTGCATTTCTTTTCTACACCAAAGATGATTTAATCTCTCAAGAACAAACTTCCCAAACACTCAAAACTTCCCTGTCCGAGACCTTGACAAAATTCCACCCTTTCGCTGGAAGAGTCAATGGAGTCACCATCGACAGTAGCGACGAAGGAGCTGTCTTTGTGGACGCACGCGTTGACTGCCCTCTCTCTGACTTTCTGAGATCCCCAGATACCAAATCCCTCCAACAGCTGCTTCCTGTAGATGCCGAGCCCATTCCTACATGGCCATTGCTTCTTGTTCAAGCAACCTACTTCAAGTGTGGTGGCATGGCCATCGGAATCTGCATCGCCCATAAGCTCGCCGATGCAGCCTCTCTCTCTACTTTCATCCAGTCTTGGGCTGCCACAGCTCGAGGAGAGAGCGAATCGGTGGCCAATCCAGACTTTTCTTCCACAAAGCTTTATCCACCAGCAAATGAGGCCATTAAAATTCCAGGGGAGGATCAGCAAGGTAAGCGAACAAGTGTCACGAAGAGATTTGTGTTTGTAGCATCTAAGATCGAAGAGCTCAGGAACAAAGTCTCTAGTGATGCCGTGCCTCGACCTACGCGGGTCCAGAGTTTGACTTCACTTATATGGAAATGTGTTGTGGCTGCATCGACAGACACAGTTCGTGAGAAAGTTCTGTACCAAGCGAATAACTTGCGGTTCAAGATACCCACCCTTTTGTCGGAAAACCTAATGGGTAACCCCTTGTACTCCACCCTGACCTTGAATGGAAAAGGCCAGATGAAGAGTGTCGAAATTGTTAAGGAACTACAAAAAAGAAACGAGGAGTTATCCCATTTGATTCAACATGAGGAAGGGTCATCAGGTTTGACAATAAGTTTGAAATTGCTTGGTGCAATGGCGGATACCAAGTTTAGCTACGAGCTTTATGACATGCACGTTGTCAGCAGCTGGTGCAAGATTCCTCTTTATAAGGCTTGCTTTGGATGGGGATTTCCGGTTTGGGTCACTGGAAATGTTTCTCCAATTCTAGACAATGTGACCGTGTTAATTGACTCTAAGGACGGACAAGGAGTTGAAGCATGGGTAACACTGCCTCAAGAGGAGATGTTACTGTTCGAGCAGAGCACAGAACTGCTTGACTTTGCCTCCCCAAATCCAAGTGTGTTAATCTAAATCTTTGAGTCATAATGACAAAAGATGTCTATTTCTTATCTTATTGTTACTGTGCTGGTGATGGTTGGTAAGATGTAACTTTCTTTAAAATGTTCTCCATAAGATGTGACTCTTCCTTTTACAAGTTTTAATATAAAATAAAAATAAATGAAAAAAAAATCCGATTGCTTGAATCTCATTCAGATTGCATGGATCACCCGAGATAACGAAATGCTTAAAGTCAACAATTGGGGGTCTTACAGTTTTTGTTTGCTTCTAGGCTATTGACTTCAACTTAAGATCTACATGTGTCTTATTAATATGCATCGCCTAATCTAATTAGAAGCAGTTTTGGGAACATAAACAAGAGTTCAGTATATAGATGCAAGATTTGCGTTTGTGAATCGAGTTAAAAAAATACTACTCCGACAAGTAATGGAGTATATGTTAATGAAGTATAACTTAATGAAGGGCTAATTTTTCTTTTTTTAATGTGAATAGAGTTTAAAAAAATACTACTCAGTATATGGTGTATATGTTAATGAAGGGCTAATTTTTAATACAGTAACATGGAGTCAAAAGCTGGAACAAAGCAAGTGTGTAAAGATGATCATTCTGAATATTATAACATCAACAATCGTATAATAAAGTTACAAGATAACACTTGAATAAGCGATGGTTTGCTTCTCGATGATTTGGTATGATAAAATTCACATGCATTTAAGTTTTTGTTTTTTTTTCATACATTCAAATTTTTTACCAACCATATTTTCATTTATATACTTATTTAAGCAACCCTTTAAACAAATAACTCTACTCCATGTAAAATATTACACAAAATGCCACTGTATTTTAATACAAAATATAATAACAGAATCTTAATATTAATTTGTTGTAACCTGAAAATGATTATCCAAAAAATAGTAATTATTAATTTATTAGATTACAAGAAATCATTAATAAAATAATTTCGAAATTATTTAGTAAAATAATAATAAAATTATTTCGAAATTATGTAATAAAATAATTAAACAGATTGTATTTATTGTTTCAGAAATCTTAGGAAACAATAACAAACTATTTAGAAAATTATAAAACTTAAATTTATTTATAAAACTAAGATTAAATATTTACATATCTAAATCATTTAATAATAACAAATATATATTAAAATTAGGATACAACATTGTTTATATTTTTAAAATATATCTATATACTTATTTAAGCTATGTTGTTAAAAATTTAACCAGTTCTGATGTGACATATTACGAAAATGCTATTATATTTTAATTATTCTAATAACTAACAAAAGAAAAGTTTAGATTTGTTTACAAAATAATAAAACTCTATTTATTGTTTCATAAATCTTAGGAAATAATAACAAACTATTTAATTGGCTAAAACTTAATTGTTTATACACAATATTCACTATATAAACAATACTAAGTGTATAATATTGATAATATACATAACCTAATTGTAATTTTCACCTATAAAATTAATATACAACATGTTATACCAATAACTTCAATTTGTAAATTTGGTATATTAAGATCTCTAAACACGATCACATCAATTTGTAATACCAAATCACGGGTCAATACATGTTTTGTTGGATTTTTTTGGCTTTACCGAATGTATAATTAACGAATTTGATATTGCACCAAACCAAAATAGTAGTACCAACTACGGGTCGAAATCAGAGTATGACCTTAAGTAAATTAATTATATGATTTTATAAAATGTATAGAATTAATAAATTTTCTACTATTATTTTGTAACAAACAAATCCAAATTTACATAAATATTTCCTCACGCTGGTAACATTATTCTACAAAATATTAACGTGTATTTATGAGTCGGGTAATAAAACGGGTAATGAGACGGGTAACGAGACGCTCAAAAATTAAATTAATATCCGATACTCGATCATTATTCATGGATAATAAAATATTACACCCTTCACTCGACCCTAAAGCTGCGGGTACCCTTTTTCAGGACGGATACAAACTGAAAAACGGGTCCAATACGGGTATCGGTAGTAGTTCCAGGCCTACCTATTAGTAGTTTAATATGAATCAAAATTCACCATATAGTACTATATTATATAACATGTAAATGAATGATACAACATAAACATAATATTAACAAATAACAAAATAAAAAAAAATTCTCCGCGCTATCAGTGCAGTTATTATCTAGTTATTAAACAAAAAACATGGCCAAAATTATACAGTTATAAAAAACAAAAACTACAAAGTCTTTAACTTTGAACATAACTACACAATCTTAAACTATGAATATAACTAAACTATTAGTCTATTAATATAGATACACATCAAAACCACATCAATTATTTTATTGGATGAAGATTTTGGGTCAATTATGATCAAATACTCCAATTATTGGAGATTCATAAACAAATATATGATTATCATATGACGAAACTTGAGAGTTGAGAGTCATATATGATCAAATACTCCAATTATTGGATATGCATAAACAAATGTTAATGATTACGATGCGACATCAACTAATATTAACATTTACGATTATATTATAGGTATGTTGCTTTTTTTTTTTTTGTTTGCACTAAAGAATAGCGAACATATAAATATTTTGTCAGTTTTATATTAAAGGAATATTTTTATGGTTAACCAATAATAGCAAGAAAAAAAAGACAAAGCTAAAATCATAAATTATAACAATTCCGTTTTTTTTTTTTAAATGTCAACTAAACATGGTGAATTCAGTTACTAAGATATGACCGAAGCCAAAGTATCCCATATTCAAACCCGACGAAACAAAACCAACAAATTAAGCAACCAGAACGAGTAATGTTGACGTTATGAAAGCCTTCAGTCATCGATTGGCAAAAAGAAAGAAAAAACAATAACTAAGATAAGAACTTAAGAAGAACAAGATAATGTATATTATATTCTGTTGTTGTATCGAATGAATATTATTATTATGTTGTTGTACCATCAAATTAGATAAATTCGAGATATCATTTTTGATTCCGTATCTATCTCAACTGTAATTATGTAGACACTGAAAAGATTAAGGGCATGATAGGTGGATCTGTACAGCCTTAAGCATAAATAAAATACTGTATCAGTTTTTTTCCTTGGTTTTGTCACCCTTCCACATACTACTACTTATTTCTTATTTATATTTTATGGATCCGATTGGTAACGTATAGAAAGCTATACAAAAAAGCTGTAAGCTGGAGCTGTAAGCTGGAGCTGTAAGCTGGAGCTGTAAGCTGGAGCTGTAAGCTTTTAGGGAATAGTGCAAAGCTGTAAGAAAAAAATGTAAATGAAAGCTGTACAGAAAAGCTGAGGGTAAAGTTTTTGGTAAAACTTTTGGTAAAGTTTTTGTGATTGGTAAATATTAAAACTGTATATTTGTAAAGCTTTAAAAAAATGTCACCAATCAAACCCTATATTTTGTTTTCGTCCGAAAAAAAACTATATATATATATATATCTTATTTATGCTTATATATATATTTTACCACTTTTGTTTATGCTTATATAAATGTATGCATTATGCTTATATATATGCTAGGTAACAGATAAAAGTTAAAATAATAAATGTAATTTAATAGGCTCAAAATATATGTACATATCAACATATATCTTATTATAGTAAATATTCATTTCAAATTTAGTAAATCACATGAGTTTTTTCTTTTGTTTTTTTGGAACAAACAAGTCATTCTTTCATTTAATCAAACCAAGTAACAAGATTACAAAAGGTGAAAGTTTTGCAAGAAAAGACTTGATAGTAAGCATAAACAACAAAGGTAAAAATAGATAAATTGACAATCATGTCTAAGAGGTATTGGAGATTCGAGTAAATGGGCATCAAATCGCAAGCTAGCTCAAGGTGAGTCGACGCCACATTCACAAACTTCCATAGCCGAGAGGGCCTGGCACGGTCCGGCTCTAACAAGATTACAGGGTTCTTCGGATTTTTTTGGATTTACCATACAAATAAAAAAATTCAAACTTATAAGTTTATAACATGTTTAAAAAAACAATTTTTAAAGGTGCAATATGAAACAAATCAATCAAAAATTAAATAACTCATCTATATTCACTAAAACCAACTTAATTCAAAAGAAAATTTTTTAAAACCAAATGAAATTTTATACTTCAACCAAAAAATTATATTTAATTATATAAAATATCACAAATAAAGATTTTAAAAGTATTAAGTAACATTATTAAGTAAATATGAAAACTATGACTAGAGTTTTAAACTTTATTTACAATAAATCATTAATCATTGCAATCAAATAAAAATATTTTTTAAAAAGTATAAATATATTTGTTTAAAAGCTTTTCAAGCCGGTTCGAGTCCGATTGGGCTAAGCCCTAATAACCCTATAGTACGAACGAGCTGAGCTCGAAAGATCCGATCGACCAAGCCCGGCAGGCTAGCCTGCGAGCTTTAATTGTCTCTAATCGAACAAGCAACTCGATTTGTGAGGAGATCTAGATCCAAGGAGCAGAGAGATGATGGAATTGACTTCAAGAGGAACACATGCCACATATGATAAAAAAAAGTTACAAAGACGTTTGAAGTCTCAGATTTGGTGCTGAAGGGCTGCTACCTCGTAAGAATCACCTCACTGGGAGAAACCACCAGAATAGACAGAAGAAGAGGGAGGGGATGAATCTGAAGCATGACCGGTTATCAATCTGAAAAATGACCTCACTGGGAGAAACCAACGGCATTATAACTATATATAGTTATATTTTTATTTAATTAATTTTAATTTTGATCAGTTATCAATTTTTTTTCTGTAATAACTGAAATTAAAGTCGTTGACGACTGGTTGCTGATGACTGGTCGCTGAATTAGCGACATGCAAATAAACAGGGCCTATGTGTTCACGCCCGAGCCGATGAAACACACGACGGTGGAAGAATCAGTCCAAGCAAACTCATTTTTCTTCATGATTTTACTATTCGATCTTGTACTAAGTGCACATCTAATTTTATATAATTTACTGATGTTAAACCATTTGAGATATTCAGTTGTTTAATGGATTTATGTCGTGTTCTTATGAGATGAATCTTGTGGCTTAGTTTCTGAAATCTATCAATCCTAATTGCTTTGTACCATAGTGCAGCCCTTTATTGTTGTTAGTACGCAAATAGTTTACTTCTATAGCTTTTGCTTCTTCTTTTTTGATTTTTCTTAAATTCCTTGTGTATTGAGTAAGTACATTGATTGCGTACTTCGATCAGGTTTGGTGCAATTGGTATGGTATATGAGACTTAAACTACATGTGTCATGTGTGCATGCATACTCTAGTTGTAATAAACTACTGCACCCGAGTTGTTTAATTTGTCAAGTTATGTCTCGTATATATGATTTTTATTGAGAATAACATAAAAGATATTGGAAGTATATATGTTTATTATAAAATTAGGAAACCACTGCCCATATAATGATAGTTTTTTTAAAAAGTAATCTAATCGCGTTGGATGCTCACCAGTGCAATTTCTAATTTTTGGTGGAGCTCTTCTGATCTGTCGCGTGGGCTTCACTGGGTGGCTTGGGATAGGCTATGCCTTAGCAAGTCAGAAGGGAGTTTAGGGTTTCGGTGCTTGGATGACTATAACACAGCTCTGCTAGCAAAGTAGCTTTGGCGTTTGATTATGGTCCCGGATTCGCTATTTGCTCGGGTATTCAAAGGATGTTACTATCGACACTCTGATCCTATGGATCCAATTAAATCCTACTCACCATCTTATGGCTGGCGGAGTATGTTGTCTGCTCGCTCTCTGTTTAACAAAGGACTCATTTCACGGGTAGGGTCTGGGGCTTCCATTTCAGTATAGACTGACCCCTGGATACCTGCTAAATCCCCGAGACCAGCACTAAGCTCTGGGTTGCCCCTCTACCCTTCGCTTCGAGTTAACTCTTTCGTTGACAGGACTACTAATTCCTGGGATATGGCCTTGCTTTCGGCCACTTTTGTGCCAGAAGATGTTGCCATTATATCTGCTATTCCCCTAAGATTGCCAA
This sequence comes from Camelina sativa, assembly GCF_000633955.1. Classification (NCBI taxonomy): domain Eukaryota; kingdom Viridiplantae; phylum Streptophyta; class Magnoliopsida; order Brassicales; family Brassicaceae; genus Camelina; species Camelina sativa. Next base: position 8,668,413 of record NC_025693.1, read on the forward strand.
CTTCTTTGGAAATGATGGGATGGCATTTCACCAAATCTGGTACTTATACGGTTAAATCCGGATATCATGTCTTACGGCAGATGATAACGGCCAGGATTCCCTGTGGTCCAGACATCATACCTCTCCAGGCTGCTGTTTGGAAAATTCGGTGTCCTCCTAAAATTAGGCATTTCCTTTGGCAAGTCATCACAGGGTGTGTCGCAGTCACTTCAAAATCTTCAAAAACGAGGTTTGAGTTGTGATACAACATGTGCCTTTTGTGGTTTCTCGGTAGAGACAATTAATCATGTTCTCTTTGAATGCCCTCCGGCAAGACAAGTTTGGGCTTTGTCTTCTTTCCCAACGGTGCCAGATGGCTTTCCATTTGCTTCCATCTTTACAAATATGGGTTTTTTTTATTTTAGAGGGTCTAGCAGTGCCCCACTCCGGATGTTTATCCATGGATATTGGTATCTTTGGAAATCTCGGAATGATAAAGTTTTCACCAATCTGGATTCAAATCCGCTGGCGATTTTGTGAATAGCAGAAGAGGAATCTCATGCCTGGTTCCGGCCCAGCTGGATGAAGCGGTCGATGTGTCGGTCGGTGCTCAGCATGTCACGAACAGCGACGGTCGCAGGTTTGGGGACGATAGGCCTTCTTCGGGTTACCTTTGTTTTATTGATGGGTCTTGGAAAGCCACAGACAAATATGCTGGTCGTGGCTGGTATTGCACCTCCTCTGTGGAGGACTTCCCCACTATGGAAGCTTCCAACCTTCGTCGTAGTCTTACACCTCTTCATGCAGAGATGGAAGCGCTTATCTGGGCGATGCGATGTATGATTGGTGCAGATAATCAAGACGTTGTCTTTCTTACCGATTGCTCTGACCTGGTGAAAATGGTGTCTTCGCCTTCCGAATGGCCAGCTTTCAAGCCCTATTTAAAGGAGATACAAGTTGATAGGAAGGAGTTCCGCTCTTTCTCATTAGTCTTAATTCTCCGCGCTCAGAATGGTAAAGCTGACAACCTGACAGGACGCGTTCGTACAGTTACCCATACAGCTACCTATGTAAACAATATTCCTCCTCATTGACTATGTTTAGCTAATCTATTCTATTGTTGTCAAAAAAAAAAAAGTAATCTAATCGATAAAATTATGCGAAGAGATTCAAAGTGAGCGCACATTTATTTAATTTTAAACAAATCTTGATAAACCTTGGATAGACATTGAGTTACCCTCAATGTGAATATGAAACTTATGATATCATGTGTACTTAATTAAATAAACCTTATATCATTTAGATAGCTTTAAGATCTCCAAATCAATTGATGGGAGAGATGTTCATATGAATGCCATTGGGGAAAGAAACTAGTGGTGTACGAGTGGCCTCGCTGTCATGTGCCATCGAGAAATCGTAGTTGATGACAAGATGGTGAAGAAACATTGCAATCTGAAGCCTTGCAAATTCTGCACCAGGACACAA
>NC_025693.1:8670443-8691123 GCF_000633955.1 Camelina sativa
TTTTAAACAAATCTTGATAAACTTTGGATAGAGACTGAGTTATCCTCAATGTGAATATGAAACTTATATCATGTGTACTTAATTAAATAAACCTTATATCATTTAGATAGCTTTAAGATCTCCAAATCAATTGATGGGAGAGATGTTCATATGAATGCCATTGGGGAAAGAAACTAGTGGTGTACGAGTGGCCTCGCTGTCATGTGCCATCGAGAAATCGTAGTTGATGACAAGATGGTGAAGAAACATTGCAATCTGAAGCCTTGCAAATTCTGCACCAGGACACAACCTCATTCCACCTCCAAATACCATGAACGACTTAGAAAAATTGACCAGCTGTTTGCCCTGTTTCAAAAATTTTCATCAATTTTTACATTCTTCGGATGATATATTTGATTAGATATCGACAATGCTTTACATAGACTAAAATCACTATATACCTCCCATCTCCAAGGATTAAATTCGTAAGGGTTCTCATATACCGTAGGATCATAATGCCTTAGTGAAGTTGCAACAAACACCATCCAACCCTTTGGAATCGTATATCCTGTTTACCAGTTTTCGCACCACAATACGTTCAATTTAGAAAATATTTTGAGAATACGTTTTGAATTAAGTGGCTGCAATTTAATAGTAATACTTGCCTTGGATTTCAACATCTCTTAAAGTCTTTCTAAACATTACAGGAGCCAGATTTACCAGTCTAAGAGACTCATTAATCACCTGCATTGCAACATATATATGCTTCGTTTTTAATCTTCTTCATATTATAATTGAAATTACTAAAAGATATCTAAAACTTACCATGTTGGTGAATGTCATGTCGTTTTTGTACTCTTCCCAGCTCACTTCAGACTTCTTATCAACTCTGTTTTGAAGGATAGCATTATGCTCTCTCTGCCATATTAAAAGCATATAATGTCAAATCCATGCTTCTCTTGCTTTCTTTTAATAAGTGAAAACTTGTTAGATATGTATCGATATATATTACCTTCAACTCTAAGAGAACTTTAGGGTTATTTGTAATGTACTTTACTGCCATGGACATGACCACAGAAGTAGTATCTTTAGCGGCGATCGGAATAGCATAGGTTTGGAAAATAACGTATTTGTCATCTAAAACGACATCTTCTATTATCGTATTGAGGATATCGTCATGTTTTTCTCCCGATTCTTTCCTTGATAAGAGAACACTTTTTATCACCTTCATTGCGTCTCTGCTTGCCTGTATGCAGTTAATAGAGACATTTTTAGACTTTTAGCGTCAAAATGTGTTGAATGAACAAAAAAAAAAGCGTAAAAATGTTCAACACATTTAAAACAAAATTTCTAGAATAATAAGTCTTGTTACAAAATTGAAATGTTAAGGCTTGCCAAGTCGACAAAATATACTATAGTCAACCACAACAAATTTCTATGCTCCATTGATTTATTCACAATGCATACATTAAATGTATAAATCTTAACTGATTGCATTTTAATCAATACAATAAAATAAACGGAGTTTCTCTCCTATGGCACATAAGTTAAAATATGTAACAAATAAAATTATAACAATTAATACACATTTGATTTGATTAATCACTTAAAAATCAGTATTTTTCCAACTGTAATTTAATATATAAAAAGCCTAAGATGTTATTAAAGGTTTCACGGGTTTAAATGCAACGGTTGCGGTTGCGATAGTTTATCGAAACATGCTTTAGGGTTTTAAGCGGTATTAGAATTTTTAAATGACTGATTTTTAAAGGTTGAAATGTGTCTTGCAGAAAATTTAAGATTGATTGATTAGTGCGTACGGCTAAGATTAAACAAAATATCAAACTAAATGTAATATATAATTAGAAAAAAGTTTAAAACACCAAAAATAGAATAATAAATTGACTATAATTATAATGAATAAATAAATTATTAAATAATAACCAATAGTTAGACTTCATATTTTCTAAACATGATAATTAATATGATATGATTATTTTTAGTGACTAAATTGTTTCTGAGAACCAACTAATATATTTCGAAATTTTATAAATTTAGAAAATATCATGATTCTAATGTTATTAATTTATTAAAGTTTTACTGTATAAAAGATATTTAAAAAATCAAAGACAAATTACTTACCATACAGGATCTGTACAACGCTTTCCAGGAAGAAAGACTAAAGAATGACTGATACCAATCAAGATTGAAGGCCATGAAGATGTTCTTCAGATTTTCTGCAGCCTCTGCTCCGAGGGTACTTATCAACTTGGGAATCAAGTGCTTTATTATCAACTACAAACGTAGCAACAATAGTATTGTTAAATAATTTTAATTCATCAATAGCAAAAAAATAAATAATAAAAAACTGATCTACATACGTTTCCAGCTGCCTCCTTAATATCGAAGCTCCCCACGCTAGCCTTTGATCTAAGACCCTCGCAGGTTCCTCGGTCGATGTTTCCTAGCAACTTCTTCTTCAAACCGTCAGGGCCAAAAAAGTTCAGAGTGATTTGTTTGAAATGCTTGTGGGTCTTCCCATGATTGATAATTGCTTCATCTTTTCCTAAGACTTTGCCAAACGCACCCGGAAGGCTAAATATGAAAGCCGTGTTCTCTTGCCGAAAAACCTCAACCATTACATCAGGATCTGTCACTACCACGGTGTTGGATCCAAAAACGTTGGTCCGAAATATTGTCCCGTACCTAAAACGTTCACAAGATTACAAACATATATTTGCAGATATACTTAAAGTATTCTAACACTTTACCTGGACATCCTCTTGGTTATAAAGGGTGAGGTCTCGTTGAATCCATAAGATTTAAAGAAGTCTAGTGTCTCTCCGATGATCGGGAAACCCATGGATCCTGGAGGTAACTTGCCATTGCACTTGGGGTTTGACCATCGGTACAACCATCTGCTGATCACTACGACAACTAAAGCTGTAACACATATTGAAACGTTCCAAATGATGTCCATTTTAGTGTGCCTTTGAAGTTTGAAGAGTTATTAGTTCGGATCTTTAGCGTCTCTTATATAGAGAAGAAGAAAATAAGTGCAACAGAGTTTTTATTGTGTCTTTATGACGTTATCATGATTTTTCAACATCCTTCTGCATATATAGTTTTTTTATATGGTCAGCCTCAGCCATAACGTTCTATCGATTTATTAAAATATTATATGATGTTTGGCGTTTCACTCCAAAATGAACTTTCTATTACAAAATTCAATTTTGAATCGTGGTTATGTGGAATTTTAAAAGAATTTAAGTTCATTGAAATGAGTGATTTAAACAATTCATTTTAAGTACGGAGCATATTATAGTCGCAAAAAACATTTTAAATATTTTTAAAAAATATAAATACGTTAAATAAAATAAAATTTCATGACAGTTAATTCAAACAGAAAAAAATTATTTACAAAAAAAATTTCGGACTTTTACAAAAAAATTGTTAACAAATATTATTTACATGTTGAAGTAGAAGCTTTCATTTGGGCTATGCGGTGCATGATCGGACACGACTACCAGGACGTGGCTTTCTATACGGACTGTTCAGACTTTGTAAAGATGGTGTTTTCTCCTCACGACTGGCCAGCTTTAACATCTTACCTCGATGATATCAAGATAGATCAAGCGGAGTTTACTTTTTTCTCTATCTTTAGTTTCCCGAAATGCGAATGTAAATACGGATTCTTTGGCACGCTAAGCGCGACTATCTCCACATTTTGTTTGTACTCATTTTCTCTTCTAATAGACTCATTTGAGCTGATTCTTTTGTTGTAAAAAAAAAAACTTCGGAAACAAAACATATCTTGAAAACAAACGATCTGGTCGAGCAAACTAAACAATCCACTTGCAAATTACAAATCTTACATAAAAAAAACTCAGTCACGCATATATTTGGTTTTTACATACTTTAGTAGTTTTATTTCTTTACTTATTTATATATAAATGATCTTTACGAGGGTTAATTTATCAATTTTTCTTTACATACTTTCAATTCGCTTAACATTTTTATGATAGCTTACCAATACGACTGCCAAAAGTTTTATAAACAGATTATTCAAAATATTTCAAAATCAACATAAATCCTATTTTAATTATCATAAATGAATCAAAATAAACGAAATAACCAACACTTATCCAATTATGAATTATGCATTTTAACGACAATTCAAAACTAAACCAAACAATAACCAATGGAAACAAAAAACGAGACTATAAATCATCTTCTTTTCTCTGCCATGATTTTACGGTCACATCGTTTTTAGTCTACAAAATAAAAAGAATTGTATAAGTATTACTATAACAAATACTTAGTGATACGATTCTCCAATCTGTACTTGTAACATCCGCGAACCAAAATGTACATTTTAGGGATGGGTGTCGATTGACACCATTGGTGGTGTCGGTTGATAACACTCTAATTTACATGTTTTTAGCATTTTTTTTTGTCCATATTTTGCATTGTTCATACCTCTAACTTAGCATTTTTAGACCATTTACTGTAGGAATCAAGTTTTAGAGCATTTAGGGTGTTGCAGTTCTGCATTTGCATATATTGGATGAAAACAGGTGCTAAAGAGCCAAAAATGGGGGAAAACAAGGACAACTCGAGCATGTACCCGAAGGAGCCATTGAGCTACAAGAACAAGTCCGAACCCCAACACGATCGAAGAAGATCCAAGAGCGCGAAGAGCAACCCGAAGATCCACCCAAGGATTTACCCGACTCAAGCCTCGTGTACCCCATCGAGTAGACCATCGGGCAGGTCTGGGAAGCTAGGTCAAATGGGTTTCCATATATAAACCCCCTCTTTCCCTAGCTCGCAAACGAGCACGCCGCATACCCTCAAACCAGAGAGCGAGAGCTTCTGTGAGAGAACTGAGCGACTCAACATTTTTTCTTGTTTTTGTACTTTTAATTTGTAGTTTTTCATAGATCTTTTATCCCTACTCTTTTCTACTCTACTCTATCTTTTTAATAATGTCATTTTCGTTTATTTCTATTGCTTTATCATTCGTTTCTATGTCCGAGTAGTGTAGCAAAGTTTCTAGGGATGGGATAGATGATTAGGTGTTCTTGATCGGTTAGGATGTTTTAGTTGATTGTTATGATAGATAAATTTCCTTCTAGGTTGATGTTCTTAATGCGGTCAACAGACCGACAGGTTGAGACTAGATCTAGGGCGTTTATAATGCTACAGGCCGAAAGGAGTAGATAAAATGCTTGATTAGGTCAATGCTAGAGGTATACTTAACTTTGAGTGACAAAATCAGATAAGTCTAAGTATACTGACAAAAATGAATTGTTCTTAATGCCTGCTTGTTCATATTGCTAGTGCGACAGTGTGGTAGTATGTTCAAGGTTGATTGTTGCTAGTGCGACAGTGTGATGACAAGGTTTTAGAGGTTCATTGTCTAGGAAATAATTGCTTGAGGCATGTAAGGCATCCGTATTGGTCTAGAACACTTAGGATTCGATTACCCCCATCCTTAGGAACTTTCGTATTTCATTTCTTGCATTTTCCTTACTTACTCGACCACTTACCCGATAACCTGCATCGAGTAATACCTCGAGCTGTTCATAGTTCACTTGCATACTCGATCATCCCACTCGATCCTGTACTCGATTGCTTGCATCGAGTAATACCTCGAGCTGTTCATAGTTCACTTGCATACTCGATCATCCCACTCGATCCCGTACTCGATTGCTTGCATCGAGTGCTTAGGTCGTGTGGTTTACTTGTTTATATTCTTTTACTTTTTCATATTAGGACTGTTAGAACCAAACCCCTCTATTGCCTGGCTTGACTTGCTTGATTCTGATTGCATCCTATCTGTTAGCACAACAACCATTTGGATTGATAACCCTTTGTACTACAACTGCATAGGGAATTGATACCCTTGGTGAAAACTAGTCTATCAATTTGGTGCCGTTGCCATTTGGTTGTTTACTTTTGCTACGTTTAGGATTTCAGGACTTGCCACAACCCGGAGGAGGAGTCCGAGGCTGAGAAGAGAGAAGAAACCGGGCAGAGACAAGGAGATAGCTCGGAGGAGTTTGATTTTGAGGAGTATGCATGCTCTCAAAAGCAACCGGTTGGAGTAAGAGAAGCTCACAAAAGGATCGGGTGGTTGAAAAAGATGAACAAGTTCTTAGTGAAGAAGGTGAAGGATCTTACCGGTTCAGTGAAGGTAATGGGAGGTCAGATCAAGGAGTTGCAAGACAAGGCAAGCTGTGCCTCAGCTCCTACCTCGGCACAAGCACCTACATGGATGGGGAGAAGCGGACCACTAGAAGGAACTCGAGGACTGCCACCTCCTGAACCTCAAAGAGCATCATCGTACGAGCCCCGAGCTGAGGAGGACATTACCCAACCAAAAGCATCGAGGAGAAGCCACTCTGACGCTTACCCGACACCCAATCCGATGGAGTACACGATGCACTATCCGATGCACCCATCGAGCACCCAATCGGGTGATTATGCTGCACTTTTTCCTCCACCGTACCAGATGCCATACACGATGCACCCTGCAAGTGGATACACCGATGATCATTCTGGGCCTCTTCCGCCATTTCTTTCCTACTACCCGATGCCCTACCCGATGCGCTACGCGATCCCACCCTCGATCAACACCTCGGATGCTGGTCCGAGTAAGTTGTCCGTGCACATTACTGAGCTCTCTGACGAGCAAACATCAGCACCTGCTGAAGCCGGAGACGACCCTGACTATACGTTGGCAAGTATGGAGGCTGCTGCAACCTCCTTCTTCACCAACCCATGAGGTACCACATTCATCCGAACTTTGTAAATAACATTGCATTTAGTTTAATTAATTTTGTGTGATTCTTGGATTATTTTCCAACTTTTATTTACACAGGGACTGTGTAATTTAAGTTTGGGGGAGGGTCCTAGAATGTATTTAACATTGTGTTTTATTTTCTTATTTTTATTATTTCAAATTTTTGCATGCTAGTTTTATTCATTTGAGTCTGCATTTATGTGCATTAAAAAAACCCAAAAAATTTGAAAAATTTCGAAAAAAAAAAAGAATGTTCATGTAGTTGCATTTACATATTAGGATTGAGTCTAGTTTGTTTCATATAGGATTGTTGCATATGCATTTTAGGGGACAATGATTAAAACCACCTTGTTTAAAAATCAAACTTTAGGATTGAAGCTACAGCCCTTAGTCACAGTTCATTGTTGCTAGATCAATCTTTGGAAAAAATGAAAAATCTTTGCTTAGATCCTTTGTGTCGATTGAATGCTTCCTCCACTTGCTTGAACATTAGAACATCTCTATATTATTGGATTTAATTTGAACTTTAATTGTCTTGCTTATGGAACTTGAATACTTGCTCATGGTAACTCTAAACTCGGGTTGGCACTCCATATTTTTACCAATCTTTTCGTTTAACCCGATTCATTTGTCCTACCCTTGAACCCAAACCTTTGTTTCAAACCTTGTTGTGAATTGTTGAGTGAGGCCTCTTTCATTGTGCTATAGGTTGTGAAACCTTGAGAGTATTGAGAACGACAAAGAACTGCCTCTTGATTTAGCTAAGTTAGATTTGAACTAGCTAATAGATTCGGTTTTGAAAGATAGGTGGTTAGAATGTTTATTTGGGGTTGAGTTGTGGAATAAAAAAAAAAAAAAAGAGAAAAGTCCCTAAGGTTAGAATTAATTAGCTCTAAGTATCTAAGTAAAAAAAAAAAGAAAAAAAAAAATTTCTTGCTATAGTCTCCTAGAAAGAAAGAAAATAATATATCTATATTAGGAGTTTAGCAAAGAAAGAAAAAAAAATTAAGAGCTAGAATTTTAAAGTCTAAAAGTCTAAACCTTAGAGAGTAAAAAAAAAAAAAAGAAGAGTTAAAATCAAGGGTTTGGGTAGTTAAATTCTAGGAGGTTTAAATAAAAAAAAAATGTATCATGAATGTATGAGAAAATGGTAGATCATCAAGAGTTAAGCTTTGTATGCCCAAATTGTTCTCAGTCTTAGATAATTTTCACGACTGTCTAGCATTCCACTTTTAGAGAGAAAACCACCTAAAGAATTTGCTTGAAACCACCTTATCAAAAAGCCTTACCCTTGAAACCGATTGAGCTTCATTCACCTTCCATTTGCAAGAATTCGCCAAACACTTAATTGAATGTGAAAGAGATGTTCCTTATCTTTAGTTGGAGGTTGAGCTAGATTGATGCATGGCAATAAACATATAAAAATATTTGTAAGTATGTTGATTGATCTTAGCACCATTAAACTATTTTTAAGGACTATAGCTTGCATCTTTCGGTTAGCATTTTAAGGTTATGAGTCCCCACTTTCAAACCATACCTTCTTACTTCCTTGCTAGAGGACTAGCAAGATTTAAGTTTGGGGGTCTGATAATACTCTAATTTACATGTTTTTAGCATCCTTTTTTGTCCATATTTTGCATTGTTCATACCTCTAACTTAGCATTTTTAGACCATTTACTGTAGAAATCTAGTTTTAGAGCATTTAGGGTGTTGCATTTCTGCATTTGCATATATTGGATGAAAACAGGTGCTAAAGAGCCAAAAATGGGGAAAAGCAAGGACAACTCGAGCATGTACCCGAAGGAGCCATCAAGCTACAAGAACAAGTCCGAACCCCAACACGATCGAAGAGGATCCAAGAGCGCGAAGAGCAACCCAAAGAGCCACCCGAGGATTTACCCGACTCAAGCCTCACGTACCCCATCGAGTAGACCATCAGGCAGGTCTGGGAAGCTAGGTCAAATGGGTTTCCATAAATAAACCCCCTCTTTCCCTAGCTCGCAAACGAGCACTCCGGAGACCCTCAAACCAGAGAGCGAGAGCTTTTGTGAGAGAACTGAGCGACTCAACATATTTTTCTTGTTTTTGTACTTTTATTTTGTAGTTTTTCATAGATCTTTTATCCCTACTCTTTTCTACTCTACTCTATCTCTTTAATAATGTCATTTTCGTTTATTTCTATGGCTTTATCATTCGTTTCTATGTACGAGTAGTGTAGCAAAGTTTCTAGGGATGGAATAGATGATTAGGTGTTCTTGATCGGTTGGGATGCTTTAGTTGATTGTTATAATTGATAAATTTCCTTCTAGGTTGATGTTCTTAATGCGGTCAACAGACCGAAAGGTTGAGATTAGATGTAGGGCATTTATAATGCTACAAGCCGAAAGGAGTANATGTTTTTAGCATCCTTTTTTGTCCATATTTTGCATTGTTCATACCTCTAACTTAGCATTTTTAGACCATTTACTGTAGAAATCTAGTTTTAGAGCATTTAGGGTGTTGCATTTCTGCATTTGCATATATTGGATGAAAACAGGTGCTAAAGAGCCAAAAATGGGGAAAAGCAAGGACAACTCGAGCATGTACCCGAAGGAGCCATCAAGCTACAAGAACAAGTCCGAACCCCAACACGATCGAAGAGGATCCAAGAGCGCGAAGAGCAACCCAAAGAGCCACCCGAGGATTTACCCGACTCAAGCCTCACNACCCCATCGAGTAGACCATCGGGCAGGTCTGGGAAGCTAGGTCAAATGGGTTTCCATATATAAACCCCCTCTTTCCCTACCTCGCAAACGAGCACGCCGCATACCCTCAAACCAGAGAGCGAGAGCTTCTGTGAGAGAACTGAGCGACTCAACATATTTTTCTTGTTTTTGTACTTTTATTTTGTAGTTTTTCATAGATCTTTTATCCCTACTCTTTTCTACTCTACTCTATCTCTTTAATAATGTCATTTTCGTTTATTTCTATGGCTTTATCATTCGTTTCTATGTACGAGTAGTGTAGCAAAGTTTCTAGGGATGGAATAGATGATTAGGTGTTCTTGATCGGTTGGGATGCTTTAGTTGATTGTTATAATTGATAAATTTCCTTCTAGGTTGATGTTCTTAATGCGGTCAACAGACCGAAAGGTTGAGATTAGATGTAGGGCATTTATAATGCTACAAGCCGAAAGGAGTAGGTAAATTGCTTGATTAGGTCAATGCTAGAGGTATACTTAACTTTGAGTGACAAAATCAGATAAATCTAAGTATGCTGACAAAAATGAATTGTTCTTAATGCCTGCTTGTTCATATTGCTAGTGCGACAGTGTGGTAGTATGTTCAAGGTTGATTGTTGCTAGTGCGATAGTGTGGTGACAAGGTTTTAGAGGTTCATTGTTCTAGGAAATAATTGCTTGAGGCATGTAAGGCATCCGTATTGGTCTAGAACACTTAGGATTCGATTAGCCCCATCCTTAGGAACTTTCGTATTTCAATTCTTGCATTTTCCTTACTTACTCGACCACTTACCCGATCAGGTACACGATAACCTGCATCGAGTAATACCTCGAGCTGTTCATAGTTCACTTGCATACTCGATCATCCCACTCGATCCTGTACTCGATTGCTTGCATCGAGTGCTTAGGTCGTGTGGTTTATGTGTTTATATTCTTTTACTTTGTTCATATTAGGACTATTAGAACCAAACCCCTCTATTGCCTGGCTTGACTTGCTTGATTCTGATTGCATCCTATCTGCTAGCACAACAACCATTTGGATTGATAACCCTTTATACTACAACTGCATAGGGAATTGATACCCTTGGTGAAAACTAGTCTATCATCGGTCGACACCAATATTTTTTGGTTCGATTAGTTTGATGTAATTATCGATTTGGACCAGTTTGGTTTAGAGAAAACCATTAAACCGAGTTACTTAAGGGATTTGTCGACCAGAAGGGTTTTGGAAGTTTTGTTTTGGTCGCCGTTTCTCTTGTTTTTGAGAGATAAGAGAGAAAACTTTGTTCTGGAGATTTTTGGTGTTTTTGAGGAGATTGTTGGCTGTTCATGGGAGACCTGAGGCTAGGAGGGTGTTAGAAGCTTGTTGGGAGTGTGGGATTCGTCATTGTTGGTCAGAAACTTCCTGCAAAGAGGTGAGTGCTTGACCATGACTTATCTAAGCTAAGATCTCTAGTTTTTCTGTGATTTGGTGCTTATGTGGTTGTTTCTTTGAGTTCTGTATGGTTATTCGTGGCTGCTACGGCTGGGTTTTGGCTTCTAGGGATGCATGGAGCGGATTGGAGAAGATTGGAGGCAAGATTTAGAGTTTCTGATTAAAGGAAATTGATGCTTGGCATCTGTGTCGATCGACACCAGTTGGGGGTGTCGGTCGACACCAACGAGAGGATGGCTCGACAACTTTGGCGAGTGTCGATCGAGACCATGTGGAGGTGTCGGTCGACACAAACTAGGGTTTTGGGGAATGTCGAGCATAGTGTCGGTCGATACCAGATTGTCAGTGTCGATTGACACCATCTGGTATCGGTCGACACCCTTCCTCAGTTACAATGAATGTTGCGATGCTTTGTATATCGCCTGGTTTGATTTATTGATTGATGTTTGTGGCATGTAGAGATCTTATTGCTTGTGTGTATAGCCCAGTAGATGGGAGGATTGTCTCACTGAGTGTTTAGAAAATACTCATGCATCTCAATTTGTATTTGTGGTGCAGCTAAAGGCAAAGTGTGATCGTGGAATCAAGGAAATGAAGAGGAGAATGTTCTAGGGTCTCGATTGGATGTTTTCTGGCATTGCTAGGTTGCTAGAGTTGGGTCATTAGAATATTGCTAGGTTGCTGGTTTTATGTTTCCTGATGATTGGTATTGGATTATTGTTATACTTTGATATTGGATATTTATTATTGGTTATTTGTTGGTTAATTATATTGTTTCTGTTATCCGCTGTTTGTGTTTGTAGTTAGATGGCTACTGGATATGGGATCACTAGTTGTAGAGTATTTATTATTATTATTATTCTTATTTATTATTTTTTTTAAAACGGGTCGGGTCGTTTCAGTTTGGTATCAGAGCCCTTACGGTTCTAGGTTTGGGTTCACTAGGCTTTGTGCTGTAGATGTTTGGGATTTGCATGCTTTGATTGATTATGTGAGTTAGTCAATTGTGTGTGGCATGGAGTCCTAGAACATCTTCTTCGAGCCTACTGTGTGATCCCACAGTGAGTTTTATTTCTGTGTTCTATATAATTGCTTGCTTAGTCTTCTGTTAATGGTAGTGCAGATGGCAAGAGGTGATGCTGTTTCTGGTCGTGGACGCGAACGCGGTCGTGGTAGGGGCAGAGGCCCATCAGTGAGTGATATTGTGGACCAGAGTGTGACAATTGAGGGTGTTGGAGAGTCGCAGGGTGTCCAGGAGGATTCCATGAGTGTGGCCGGAGGGGCGCTGTTAGTGCTCGGGCGGCCGGTGATGCTAGGGTCCCGGGTGTGGAAGTTCCAGCGGTCGAGTTCCTGGAGTTGATTTTGCGGCTTTGCTAGCACAGGTGTTGGAGCAGTTACTAGCACCAGCTCAAGCTCAGGTAGTGCCACCAGTGGTGGCAGAGGAGCGGGATCCAGTGGCTGCGGATGTGGGAACACATGGTCATTATTTTTCCATGCTCAAGGAGATGGGTGGCATTGAGACTGCGCGGTTTTCGGGTGGTACAGATCCTACCGCTGCAGATGCGTGGAGGACGAGTGTTGAACATAACACGTGTTGTCANGGGGGGGGGGGGGGGGGGGGGTAGTTTCTGAGGGTCATTAGACGATCTAGGGGAGTGGATATTCAGATCGTAGGAGAGACGTGGCCAGCGAATTTTCTTATCAGTCCAGTAGAGTAGTATGATGTTATCCTTGGGATAGATTGGTTGCATCAGCATATGGTACATGTGGAAGTGTCGGTCGACACAAACTAGGGTTTCGGGGAATGTCAAGCATGGTGTCGGTCGACACCAGATTGTCAGTGTCGATCGACACCATCTGGTGTCGGTCGACACCCTTTCTCAATTATAATGAGTGTTGCGATGCTTTGTATATTGCCTGGTTTGTTTTATTGATTGATGTTTGTGGCATGTAGAGATCTTATTGCTTGTGTGTATAGTCCAGTAGATGGGAGGATTACCTCACTGAGTGTTTATAAAATATTCATGCATCTCAATTTGTGTTTGTAGTGCAGGTAAAGGCAAAATGTGATAGTGGAATCAAGGCAATGAAGAGGAAGATGTTCTAGGGACTCGATTGGATAATGTCTGGCATTGCTAGGTTGCTAGAGTTGGGTCATTAGAACATTGCTAGATTGCTGGTTTTATGTTTCCTGATGATTGGTTATTGGATTATTGTTATACTTTGATATTGGTTATTTATTATTGGTTATTTGTTGGTTAATTATATTGTTTCTGTTATTCGCTGTTATGTATTTGTGGTTAGGTAGCTAGTGGATATGGGACCACTAGTTGTAGAGTAATTATTATTATTATTATTATTATTATTATTATTATTATTATTATTATTATTATTATTATTATTTATTATTTTTTTTAAAAACGGGTCGGATCATTTTACTACTATACTATACACACAAACAATTAATTTTTACGACAAACAATTAAACAACATGAAACAATCGAACCATGGAAATGATGAACACAATCCACACCCAAAAACCACTGATGTCGATCGACATATACCCTCATGATGTCGACACTACCCCTCTACATCACTACATATGCAATGGTGTCGACCAGTACTTCCACATGGTGTCAGTTGGCATACATCTTATCTTCACTCGCGACCTATGACTAGTGTCGATCGACACCCATCTGGTGTTGGTCTAAACATATGTTTTCGATCTATACTCCATTTGTTAACAGAAAGACCACTGAAACACTCTCCAACGACAAGCAACCACAGATTGCATGCACACATAAGGTATCCAACAAACAACAACACTAAACACAAGGAAATCAATCACACATCACAAAGCACATATATACACAATCTTAACGCTTAGATAAACCATGGTCATACACTTACCTCTAAGAACGACGTTATAAGTTAAATATGCCCAAAAAAAACTAGGATGTCAGTGTTTTAAAAGAAATGTTTAGCGTTTTCTTAAAAACCACTAAATTGGGAGCGAATATAACCTAAACTGTAAACTTAAAAAAATTCTTGGTGTCAAGCAACACTCTCTTGGTATCGATCAACACCAAATCCAAAAATTGGCTCTTTGGATCACATGCGTTAAAAGTTTACCGATTTACACATTGGTTTTGGTCTGCTAGCAAAGAATGGAACATGGGCAACAACATTTGTATATAACTTCATTGATTATTTTGTATATACACTTCTAGTATTACACATCTTTCTCCGTGAGATTCGCCATTCAATAACTTTTAAGTATTTGATTGTACGAATTCGATTTTGTGTCCGAACATTACCGTTTTTTACCTCCCAATCCATTCAGAATTCTTGTTGATCATCGTTGATCCGTCCATAGTTTTACCGACTCCTCCATGGAATATCATTATCGATCTATAGTCACTCTCTATTATACGGAGTAACGTAACTTAGTATAGTCAAAATTCGGTGAGAAAATAGAGCCAAATGGATTGAACCAATAGATCAAAGACACTTTCCAAAATGTAGTGTACAAGGACAGTTAGATACCCTACAATTAACTCTCATAGAGATTTTTCTTTTTTCTTTTTTTTTTCTCTTTTTCTTCCTGGTGTATAAGTTAAGCAGTAACTAAACAACAAGTCAACCAAATGTTTTTATATGTGTTTAGATTTTATAAAAAGTATTATAAATGACAGCGAGGATAACGCATACCAATTAAATATAGTTAAAACAAAACATGATTCATGACTTATGAGGCAAAATCACCATATACTAACATATTAGGCAAAATCAAGATACCATATCATATACCAAGATCCATTCCAAGTCATTACAAATATTTTTAATTCGGATACTAAAATCGAGATGTTATATCATATACCAGAAATAATATTCATATCTGATTCTTATAATAGTTATACTGTACTAGCTAAACGAAAAAATACTCAAATTTGAAGTATCCAAATTGGCTCTAGAAAAAAAATTATAGATATAAATAGAATTTAATCCGCAGAAATATATATATATATATATATATATATTAATTTTTTTCAACCAATTAGTAAATTAAATTAAAAGAAAACTCTAAAATTAGTTGGCTAAACAGGAGGATAAGAGTTTACAAAAAAAGTTCAGAAACTAAAGATCTCGAAGAACGAACAAAACAATCTGCTCTTTCGTTGGACACACGAAGGATCCTGATAAGAGTGAAAGAGAGGAAGGATGATCTGAGCAAGAAAAAGTCATCCAACAAATTCGAGAACGCGGACCAATCATCAGGCGTCTGTACCATCGCGACTAACTCTGCACAATCCGTCTCAAAAGCTTGACAGTCGACACCAACCGCTAGAAAGAACTTCATATATATATATATATTTATAAGTATAATGTATAAGTTTTATTTTGAAGCATTTAACTGTAGCATTAAATTGATTTTAGTACTTAAGTAATGAATATGAGTTCGATTATTACTTGTTACACAATACGCGATATTATAAAGAGTTTCTTACATAACCAAGATTTTGTATTTTTCTTTTTTTGTGTGTGTCGCATAACATAACCAAAACAAAATTTTTTTTATCTAATATGTAATAGATAGCTATAAAATTTATTGACGATTTCTGAGTTTTTATAGGCACCCATACCCTTTTTGAAGATCTAATATGTTCTACGAAAAAAACAGGATTTGATATTACACGTTCTATTTGTCAACACAATTTAGTTGTAAATCATGTTTAATTTTATATTTGAAGTTTTGTGTTTTCACTTACAAACAATAAACATGATATTTAAACGATAAATATAATATGAAAAACTGTATAAATAACTTAATTGTGATTTTGAGTTTCAACATTATTTGTTTATTGGTTGATAACCATGCCAATTGTTTTGTTTTTAACATACATTTACATATGATAATGGATGAATAAATAGGACACATGTATTCATTCATTTACATGACACATATTGCTCTAAACACACGCAGGACTGTCTAAAGAGTTCCCTCGATTTTTTAATATATAAAGTTTCAAATTTATATACTTTTAAATTTTTGTAAGAGATCCATAAACCAATGAGGTTATCTAAAAGACATGCAACTTCTGCCAACAACCATATGATTTGCCAGTGAGGTTTCTCTTTTATTTGTTGTCTTTTATTATATAGAGGTTTATTATTTTAAATTTGTGAAAACTTTCTTCTTTCTTTGTTACAAAAACGTGTATTTTAATTTTCTGAAAACTTTTTTATATATAATAAACCAAAACATATTTAATGAAAATAAGAAAATTATTTTTTAGAGAAGCATTTCTTTTTATTCATACCTTTATGTTATGACTTTTATTTTTAATTGAGGCCCTTTCTTCTAATTTTTAATTTTTTTACACTATCACGGTGTAATTTAAGATTGGGTGATTTTTTTTTTTTTTTTATTGAGTCATTTTTACTATTTGAGTCAAAAGGCGGGAACTATGAACTTTTCGAGGAAAAAACAGACTTGAGACAACTCTTACAACCTCTTCTTGCCTTGTTCAGTAGCGGAACATAAGTTTGGATCGATCATGAGCAGACTCAAAAGTCTCTATCTTTGAAACATGCATAATTTGAACTTAGTCTTATTATGTGGAACGTAGAAGGGCCGGTGTAAAAATCTCAAAAATTGTTATGGTCCCGGTTCAATTTTTTAAAAATAGATCTTAATTAATTATAATTTTTTTTTGAAATCTTTTTTGGACTTTAAAATATATGTAAATTTAAAATTGTCCTAGTGCAAATGCACTTGTTGCACATGTGTATCACCGGCACTATGTAGAACTTGGATTTAAGCTATCTCTTTTAGGGGCTTGGTAATTATGTCACAGGATTCTACATTCAAGTTTTATTTCATCATTTTTACCACTCTTGCTAGCTCTTAAAGGTTATACCCATCTTTAGTCTAGTACACCATAATGACCTTAACCATTTTAATGCCTCATGCATTCTTGTATTTATATTGTCATATGCATTCATGTGCAAATAAAAACAATGGAGTACATGGATCGTTATAATTTATCTTTTATTAGAACTAGATGAATACCCGTGCTATGCGCGACCTTATGGCTCCATTTTTTAAATAATTGTGCTATTAATTTGTTCTTTTTATGTAGAGTTTATTTTTATTTTTTTAATTGTAGAAATCTTGAAAAATATAATTTTGACGTTGCTTTTTTTTAATAATTCACATAATTTTTTTTTATTTTATAATTGAATTATTATATACATGCATGAAAAAAAATTGTTTTGAGAGATTTAATCATTCTACAATTCTTGTCTAAAACTTCTAAAAAAATATTTCAAATTAAAGCTTGATCTAAGGGTGCATATTTTGTAACAAAGAGTATTTTGGTTGAATAAATTTTACATTCATTCAAAAAAAAAGCTTAAGTATTTACTATCTAGATATATTCATACTTAAGCTTCTCAATTATATACTATGAAACACTAACATTTTCTTTTATCAAGAATTGCAGCAATTGTAAATGTTAGTGTTTACAATTCAAACTATTGACAAAATTGTAATGCCTAAACTATATGTCCATACATTCATGGTTTACTACAAGAGGAAGAAGTGGCTCTTTGATTAACTCCTGATGCTCTTTTATCTTTTGGTGATGCATCTACTTTTTTAGAACATGTTTTAAGCCTATCTAAATTTCTTATGTGAATAGTAAAACTGTTTTTGTGATATATATATTAAAAAACAAACAAACATGGAAGTTGTTTCATATTCCTTTTAGTTTGTTTGCTTTTAATAAGAATAGACAGCTCCAGTGCTGATGTGTCACTCAAATAGAGAGAGAATTAGCCAACTTTTATAGTATAGACTAGAATTTATACCCGCGCACGCGCGAGATTTTAGTTTTAAAAAAGAAATTGCTAAGCTCAAATATAATCATTCCAACTTTTGAGTATAAATCTATATAAATACTAAACTTATTTTACTCAGTGATATACAACATATATATTTTTGAAGATAATATTTCTTTGTTATATCTATTTGCAATTTTACGTGGGACTTTAGTTAAAATATTTATCAATAAGAATCATTGAATATGAGTATAATTTGAAGATTGAAAGATAAATCTATAAATGTTGTACTTATTTTACTAATATATTGTCTAGTGTCGCAATAATATTTTCGACAATCTTCCGACCTTTTTATCTTTAAAAGAGTTCATTCCATATTCATATTCCATTAAAACATAATTTTAAAAGTTCTAACGTCAATGTCGATCGTTGACCTAATTATAGAGACCATTTAAACATATCGATATCCTACATTAAATGCAAATATACAAAGTTTCATGAACAGTTTTAGTGCTATATCGCTACAATGAGGTTGTCCAAATGCATCATCTGCCATAATAGAATTTCCGACTAAGTCAAGAATGCTTAAATGATGAAACGATTAAACCCCACAATGAATATCTATTCACTAATCCAAGTTACATATTTTTCTAAAATCTCATATATTATTTACAGATGTTAATTTTGTGATGCAACCCCATCTTTGTCTTCTCAAAAAAAAAACATAGCGTACTTTAAATATGTTGTTTTTGCCAATGTTTTGGGTTAAAAGCATTTGATAATATATATATATACATATATATGTTATATATGTTTTATATCATGTTATAAAATTGTAGCTCCAGCTGATAATATAATTTATGAGATATGCTATACAAATCACATGCCACTTTTTGTAATGGCTTAAATATCATTTTTTCTATATTTCCTGACCACTGATTTTATTTTTTTAAATAGATTATTTTTTAAAAATTCTTTTTCATAGTTTTCCCAAAAAAGTGGGCCCTTTACAGTGTCTTTGTTTTAGATCAAAACTTTTAAGTTAAGTTAAGTTAAGTAATTAATCGTTTTTTTATAAGTAAAATTTAATAATCAATCTTTATGGTATATGTTTCTTAGAAATTATACTAATGTTTCACTTTAATTTTATATACATGTTTAGATTTTTATAAATACAATTAAATAACTTGTTTTTTTACTCCACCATGCATTAAAATTTTACTTAGATTCTAAAACTCATTAACTCATTCTAAATTTTGGAATATAATCATCTTTTGGTTATAATTTTAATAATAACATTATTATTAAAAATATATAGTATTATTTTTACTATTTAAAATTTTCATTTATTTTACTTAATTTATTTTGTGATAGTTATTATTTTATTATTTACTAAAAATTATATTATTGTTTATACTGTTGTAAAATTCAATTAAGTTTAGTTAATTCATTTTTTATTTTTTTTTACTATTATTAATGATAACTTTATAAGTAATAAATATGCAATGAATAAATATTAAAAATAGTATTTTTTAATCAAAAAAAATTGATTAGGTGAATGCTGATGTGGAAGAAGGAGAAGTGAGCAAAATTAACTTTATATATATAGATTATATTAGACTAGATGAGGACCCGTCCGATGTGCGGGTTTAAAGTTTTATAAATTAAATTAACTTTAACAAAAATATATTAAAATTTGTTGTATGTTATTTATAAATTTTATTTTGTTATAATACACTGATTTATATCCATTTACAAATCTTTTATGTATGTTACTATTAAAAATGTACTTTTTATATCTAAATATATTCTATGTTACAAATATATTCTTTATCACCACACAGAAAATGTCTATATAGACACATTGAAATTATTGACTTAAAAAACATTATGAATAAAAAATATATTACATAATATAATAATCAATGATGTATCATGGAACACCCGCGAACCAATTTTTGGTAATTTGGTAAGGGTGTCGATCGACACCTTCTAGTGAGGCATCGATCGACACCATCTGTGGCCGGTTTGGTCGGTTCAATTTTAATTGTCCGGTTTGCGTGGTTGGTTTAGGAAATCCCTAAAATCGAGTTTTTACAGGTAGAAAACAACCTAGGGTCGTGTTATTTTGTATTATTCGCCGTTTTTGAGAGAAAAGCAATAGAAAGAGTGTTCTTGAGCTTTTGGGAAGAGATTGAGAGATTCCTTGCTGTTCTTGGGAGATCTAAGGCTGGGAAGGTGTTAGAAGCTTGCTAGGAGTGAGGGAATTCGTTCTTGTTGGTCAGAATCTTCTTGAAAGAGGTGAGTGCATGACCATGGCTTATCTAAGCTAAGATCTCTAGATTCTATGTGATTTGGTGCTTATGTGGTTGTTTCTTTGAGTTCTCTATGGTATTTCGTCACTGTCTGGGCTGGGTTTGGCTTCTGGGAGCGCATGGAGCGGATTGGAGAAGATTGGAGGCGAGATTCGGAGTTTCTGATCGAGGGAAATCGCTGCTCGGCATCGGTGTCGGTCGACACCAGTTGGGGTGTCGGTCGACACCAACGCGAGGACGGCTCGGGACTTTGGCGAGTGTCGATCGATGCCATGTGGAGGTGTCGGTCGACACAAACTAGGGTTTTTGGGAGTGTTGGGCAGGGTGTTGGTCGACACCAGTTTGGTGTCGGTCGACACCAGATAGTCGGTGTCGATCGACACCGTCTGGTGTCGGTCGACACCCCTCTTCCAGTTACGATGGATGTTGCATGCTTGTATATTGCCTGGTTTGTTTTATTGATTGTTGTTTGTAGCATGTAGAGATCTTATTGCTTGTGTGTATAGCCCAGTAGATGGGAGGATTGCCTCACTAAGTATTTGTGATAATACTTACGCATCTCAATTGTTGTTTGTGGTGTG
>NC_025693.1:8692124-8692234 GCF_000633955.1 Camelina sativa
TTGATGCTCCAGTGGCCAGTGATGCTAGGGTCCCGGGTGTGGGGGTCCCAGCGGGTGGAGTCCCTGGTGTTGACGTTGCGGCTTTGCTAGCACAAGTGTTGGCGCGGTTA
>NC_025693.1:8692914-8694313 GCF_000633955.1 Camelina sativa
AGTGTGGGAGCAAGGATCATAAGATTGCTAGCTGTCCCAAGAGGAGTGCTCCGACGGTAGGGCCTCGAGTATGTTATCATTGCAGGGAGCCAGGGCACATCAGGCCCTTGTGTCCCAAGTTGCAGCCGGCAGCAGTGGCAGCGTTGCAGCAGGTGCAGCCTGGAGGTCAGCAGGTAGCACGGATTGAGCAGGCGCCACAGGTTTACACGATAACAGAGGCTGGTGGAACTAGTGCCGGAGCGATCACAGGTATAATTTCTGGTACTTAATCTTTGTGAATTTTAGTAGGGTCAGATTTTATGTTCCTGTGATAAAGTGTTAGGTTCTCAACACATGAGGTTTGTGTAGGGACCTTGTTGGTGGGCGGGTTTAAGTCCCACGTTATGTTTGATTCTGGAGCTTCGCATAGCTTCATTACTCCATAGTGTGCAGAGTGTGCGGCGATCAGCGGGGATCTTGGAGAACATACAAGAGTTGTTAGAGTTGCGGGAGGCAAGTTCCTGAGAGTTATTGGACGAGCTAGAGGAATTGATATTCAGATCGCAGGAGAGTCATGGCCAGCGGATTTGCTTATCAGTCCAGTGGAGCTGTATGATGTTATTCTCGGGATGGATTGGATGCATCGGCATATGGTGCATTTGGATTGCTATCGGGGTAGAGTGGAGTTTGAGCGTCCAGGAGGGAAGTTGGTTTTTCAGGGTATTAGACCGACTTCAGGGAGTCTCGTGATCTCAGCCATTCAGGCTGGGAAGATGATCGAGAAGGGCCGTGAGGCTTATTTGGTTACTATATCTATGCCAGAGTCAGTGGGGAAGTCTACGGTTAGCGGTATTCCGGTAGTGGAGGAGTTTGAGGATGTGTTTCAGTCTTTGCAGGGATTACCACCATCTCGGTCGGATCCTTTTACCATTGAACTGGAACCGGGGACGACACCGTTATCCAAGGCTCCTTACAGAATGGCTCCAGCAGAGATGGCAGAGCTGAAGAAGCAGCTAGAGGATTTGTTGAGTAAGGGATTCATCCGTCCAAGTGTGTCACCGTGGGGAGCGCCGGTGTTGTTTGTCAAGAAAAAGGATGGGATTTTCCGGTTGTGTATTGATTACAGGGGTTTGAACCGGGTCACTGTGAAGAACAAGTACCCTCTCTCGAGGATTGACGAGTTGTTGGATCAGTTGAGGGTTGCTACTTGGTTCTCCAAGGTAGATCTGGCATCGGGTTATCATCAGATACCAATAGATGAGACAGATGTGAGGAAGACTGCTTTTAGGACGAGGTATGGGTATTATGAGTTTGTGGTGATGCCTTTCGGGTTGACTAACGCACCAGCAGCGTTTATGAGATTGATGAACAGTGTGTTTCAGGAGTTTCTGGATGTATCTGTCATCATTTTCATCGACGA
>NC_025693.1:8696966-8697209 GCF_000633955.1 Camelina sativa
TTCGGGACTGATGGTCCTTCGGGACAGACGGTCTTTCGGGACTGATGGTCCTTCGGGACAGACGGTCTTTCGGGACTGATGGTCCTTCGGGACAGACGGTCCTTCGGAACTGATGGTCCTTCGGGACAGACGGTCCTTCGGGACAGATGGCGTTTGTGGTGTGAATATGATCCTTGTGTGGTCATGGGGTATCCCGGTGAAGGGATATGTGGTTGGTAGGACATTGAGATGTTTTACGCGAGC
>NC_025693.1:8697269-8697779 GCF_000633955.1 Camelina sativa
TTGGGGTGGTTGGTTGTGCGACTCAGTAACAAGATGAGGTGGTGTTCTGGGTACAAAGTTTCCATGAGGCGGGGTTTTGGAAGAAAGTTTCCTGAATTAGAAGTTTCCAAAAGTGGAAAGTTTCCAAAAATGGAAAGTGCTAAATATGGAAAGTTTTCCAGAAGTTGGAATTTGTCTATTTTAGCGGTGGAGAGCCTTGGAGGGGCTTTTGTGGCCTTAGTGGCGGACTTTTGAGTCAGTGTGCCAGTGTGTGGCGGTATTTCTTTTGTTATTGTGTGGCCTTTGTGGCAGGCTGTTTAGCCAGAGTGCCTGTTAAGGCGGTCCTTCGGGACAGACGGTCTTTCGGGACGGATGGTCCTTCGGGACAGACGTTCTTTCGGGACTGATGGTCCTTCGGGACAGACGGTCTTTTGGGACTGATGGTCCTTCGGGACAGACGGTTTTTCGGGACTGATGGTCCTTCGGGACAGACGGTCTTTCGGGACTGATGGTCCTTCGGGACAGACGGTC
>NC_025693.1:8700085-8709149 GCF_000633955.1 Camelina sativa
GAGTCATTAGAAACATTGCTAGGTTGCTGGTTCCATGTTTCTTGTTGTTTGGTATTGGAATATTGTCTTGCTATAAATTGGTTGTTATTGGATTATTATTGGATATTGATTTATGTTGTTCCGCTGTTGTTCGTGAATGTGCTTAGGAGGCTAGTGGGTATGAGACTACTAGCTGTAGTTAATTTAAATACATATATTTATATATTGGTCGTTTCATATCACCACAATAATATATGATCACCATGGAGAAAACATTGGCTCCGCCCTCATCCCTTATAGAGAGAACCTTGTGTCCAACCTCCTCCACCATGGAAAGAACCTTGGTTCTGCCTTCCTCCCTTTGGGAGATAACCTTGCGTCTTACCTCCTCCACCTTCCTCATGTGACAACCCGTTCCGTGGACCCCACTAGCCCACCGCTAGCTGCCCCAACGGACCGTCCATGGACCCCACTAGCCCACCGCTCTGGATATCTCAATCCACCAGTAGGTTATTGGTGCGCCAGGCGTTCCTCGAACCCTGGTCCCTCACCCTTTAACAACTTTCCCACAGGACAAGCTGTCACCAATTGATCTGATTTATGTTTTTCCAATCTATATATCTATGTTTGTTATAAGCTTGTGTTTGATTAGCCTATTTTATTCTTCCATTAGGTTGATGAGCTTCTACTCGTTATCTCCCTTTGGGATTGAATGAATAATGGTAACAATTATGGGTGTAAAATAAAAAAATATTTATGATCAACCAATCAAGGTTGAGAAATTAGAAAAAAATCAATTTGACATAATTAAATAACCAATAGAAAATTATAAGCATAGTAATATATAAATGCCAAATAATTCAAAGATGAACACTATTAATTGTATTTTTATATTATTAATATTTTTAAATTTATTGTAATCAAATTATTCTTATTAAATAATAACTTTTATATATGTCAAAATCTGAAATTGATAACTTGACACATGTCAAAATCTTGTTAATGGCTAACTTTCAAAACCCAAATTTATATAATAAGATATCTGGAATGTATAGAATAGTTAGAAAATGTTTATGAATCTTTTGACTTTTCCTTGGTATTTCCCTTATTTGCAAATAAAAAAATGGGTTTGTATCCCCTATATAATAAAATGGAAGTACACGATTTATTTTTGGTAGACTATATAATTTTTATAAGTTGATTATAAAACAAGTTATATATTAAATATAAGTTGGTTACAAAAAATGTTATAGATTAATTGGTCAATCGTTGGATATATTAAGAATATCCCAAAAAATCATCTTAAAAAGAATATTCTAATGATTATACAATTTCCAAAATAAAAGTTTTAGTATTCCATTTATTGTTACAAATTTATATTGTTAGACATAAAAAAATACTGTTAGGCTTAAAAAAGAATAAAATTTTGGCAATTTATCACACTTAATCATGATTTCTAAAATCTTATTGTGCAGTTGAAAATAAAATCTTACCTAAACACGGATCATATTAAAAAACTTTCACCAAACATATTTAAAAATTAAAATAAAAACAAACAAAAAACATAACCATTTTTCATACATAAAATTACAAGATTAACAATATAAAACAAAATAAGTATTTTTTTAAGCCATCATTTTAGCATATGATTTTATTGCTTAATGTTTTATCCAAAAAAACTTTTAAAAACAATCATATAAATTATATTTATTCTAAAATTATAATATAAATAAAATGAATTTTAACCCGTGTTCTAGCATGGGTCATAATCTAGTTAGTTTTTATTTTCTCATGCATTTAGTAGAAAAGTCTTTATTCGAACAAAAACAAAGTTATTTTTAGAACAAACTTTCAAATACAACAAACATAATGAAGATAACATATGAAGCTGAACGTCTTTGAAGAAAATGAACACATCACAGGAAAGCTGAAAGGCAAAGTCTGATCTTGTGGATAAACAGGTCATGGACTCGGACTCTTGAGATTGAAAGTTAAAGGGTCGATTCGAACAACAGGAGTGCACTTAAACGGATGAGCCATGGCAAGATTCATTCCTGCAGTAGTTTCTTCCATGTTAACCTTGTCTTCTTTGATCTTCCAGTCAAAACACTGCACCATCACACCGACCGCGAGTCCTACAAAGAGATAAGCTAGATTTGATCCAGGACAGCCTCTCCTTCCAGCTCCAAATGGAAGGTACTTCAGGCCTTGCTCTTTCTCCTCGTCTTTTTTTGATTTTGAAGAAGGTAAGAACCTCTCTGGTTTAAACTCATTAGGATCTTCCCAAGAATCAGGATCTCTCATCAAAGCATAAACATTAATAACAAGCATTGTCTTCTCCGGCATGTAAAAACCTTTCACCTCACAACTTTCTTGAAAAGTTCTAACAACGAGGGGAGATGGGGGGTGCATTCTTAGCCCTTCCTTAACAACCACTTGCAAATAAGGAAGCTTTGGTAGATCTGTTTCTTTAATCAATCTCGTTTTCCCTACAACGGAATCGATTTCTTCTCTAATTTTCTCAATAATGCTAGGCTTGTTAATGAGTTCAGCCATTATCCACTGTACTGTTTGCGCCGAGGTGTCAGTGCCTCCAAGGAAAATCTCCTGTGAAATTAACATAAACCTTGACATGTATTCTCAATGAATTGAGCTATAATGTAATGTGAAAGAAGAGTATCTTACCACGAACAAAGACTTGATCTGTTTCCTACTGATCTTATACTCCGCGTGTTCGTCCCGAAAAGCTTCCAACAACAAATCCATCATGTCCTTATTTTCATGCTCCTCAACTCTCTCTTCATGTTCCACAAGAAGCCTCTCCAGCAACTCGTCGAATTGGTTAGAAACTCCCATTATCTCCTTTTTGAACAGTGGGATTCTTGGAAACATGTTTGCAAAAAAGATCTTCTTTGTTAAGGCAGTTGACTTGACAAGCAACTCTCTGACTATCTCTGCCTCACCGTTCTCATCTGAACAACTCCTCCCCATGCTCATCCTGCAGATGATGTTGTTAGTAAACTTCATCGCTTCCTTACTGATCTCAATGCTCTCCTTCTTCATCGCCTTGTGTAACAGGTTCTCATAAAACCCCTGTAGCTCCTCTGCACGGCCGCCTCGTGACTGCTCAATGGCCTGCGGTCGGAGAAGCTTTGTGGCAACCATCTTCTTCATGAACTTCCAGTAGTCTCCATAAGGAGCCGTGATGAAACCAGAAGATCCTAAAAATAGAGAGTCTCCAAGGGAAGTAGCAACGCGAGACGAGACGTTCACGTCTTGCGTCTTGTAGATCTCGTAAGCCACTGACGCAGAAGATACAAGGACTATAGGCAAATTGACGACGCGGAGATAGAGAAAGGGTCCAAACTTAGAGGATATGTTATGAAGAGACTTGTGCGTAAGAGAGGAAAGGAGAAGGTGAAGATGACCGATGATCGGAAGAGAAGGAGGGCTCGGAGGGAGAACACAGCCAGTGCGTGAGCTCTCTTGTTTCTTGAATAAGATAGTGTAACAAAGGAGTGATACGAAACATAAGATGATGAAGATGAAGCAGTTTTCGAAGTCAAAGGTCATCATTGTTGCCATTGTTGCTCAAACTGAAGAGGCAAATGAAACAGAGTATCTTTTTACCATGAATCCATGAATGACCATGATTTGTTTATTACGTTAATATAACTAATATAATATGTTTTCTTTTTATATGAACGTGAAACAATAAGAAGATGGAGTTATTTTATTCTTAATAATCACAATGATCAAACAAATAACTTAATATAAACCTCTGTTGTAGAAATTGCTAGGCGCTAGTCGGGCGGTCGGGATGGCCTAGCGCCTACCAAAAAAATTGGAGATTAAACGGGAATTAACCGGAGACTAGTTTTAGGCTTATTTTATTAAATTAATAAAAAAATAAAAATATATTGTATTAAATATATATGTATATTCTTTTTATGTAAAAAAATATTATATAAAATATAAAACTATAGTATTGTCTTTAAAATTACAGGAAACACATAAAAACGTAATTTTAATAGAAAATAACACATAAAACGTAATTTTAATAGAAAATTTTATGATTTTCATTAAAAGCTTAGACATTAGTTAATGTAAAACATCGTAAACTCTTAATTTAAATGTCTAAATAACAAATATATATATATATATATATATATTTTATTTGTATTTGGCTCCAAAACTAATCAGTATAAACAAAATTAAGCAGGAAATAATCAGATTAAACGGATTATAATTAAATTAAATATATATAATTGGATAATTGATACTAGGCAGGGATTAATCATTAATCGAGATGGATAAAGTGGGCCTAGTGATTTTACGGGGCATAATCGGAACTAAGCGGGACATTTTAAAACAGAGGAATAAACTAAGCGCGACAACTAAATTATTTAAAATTACGCTTTCCACACAGTTAGGTAAAATAGTACGATGAGTGACATAAATTATCTTTACCGGAGGGCAAATACTGGGAAAAAGTCATATATTTGTTCAGTGGTCGTAACATAGTAATTGGTTAAAATTATCCTTCTCCAATGGTGGAGTTCTTATTGATAAAATAATTATTTTCAAAATCATTTCTTCCTTGCCTCCTTTTCAATCGAATAGTCAGGACAAGTTTCTCCTAAGAAAATCACAACAACACTGGCCAAAAAGAATAAACCTTTCCTTAGTTTCTTAGGATCTCTCATAAGCATCGGCCAGCACTTTAAACATCACATTCATAACTATAATGCTTCCTTAATACTTCTGGAGCCACATAATAAGGGCTCCCAACTACATCAGTGAATGTTTCTCCCGTAACCACAACAAAGAATCATTGATCCATCTCACTCTGCACAATGTATATGAAACCTCTTACAAGTAGCATGGGAAATTAACTATACTTGGTTTAAAGAAAACAGAGAGACCAAAATCAATAGTCTTGAGAGCAGCTTCTTTATCTCAACTTACAAACAAGAAATTCTCAAGTTTAAGATCACGGTGCATCACACCAAGAGAATGACAAGCTTCTATAACACCAACAATGTATACCAATCTCAGAGACCTCCCTCCCACCACGCTTGTTCTGTAGACCAAGGAAACAAATGGTGTTATAAATCAAACCTCAAACGATGGGGCTTATGAAAGAAAACACCATCAACAGCAAGCTCTCGCTCATCCACACTCGAATCCTTGAAATTTTTGATTAACAAAACACCAAACAACTCAATAATCAATAGACTACAATAAACCCAAATCCAGATTCATGAGTGTGATACCCCGGTTTCAGAGATTTGCAGAGAGGTTTAAAAGAATTTATTTCGCCACCTATGTCACCAAAGTGCACTTATCTTTTTGGTCAAGGGTCCTGAGAGAACTCCAGAGTTAAGCGTGCTTAAGCTGGAGTAGTCTCAGGATGGGTGACCTTCCGGAAAGTGACTGTCGGAACTGTGTGAGTGAGGACAAAACATAGGGAAATATCATGTGGTGATTTGTAGGGACGGTAACAAGTCTTAGCCTCCTGGACGTAGCAAACCGACCGTCAGATATGGATGGGCTCACAGGCCTAGTGAGAGGTCGTGAGGCCCATTAAGGAAGATGGTCCCATGGACTAGGATTGGACATAGGGCGCCCACTAAGAGGTGGCGGTCGGAGCATTACAAGTGGTATCAAAGCCGAACCCAAACGAGTGTAGAGTGGAGTGGGCTCACACCGTCGGGGGTGACGGTGTTGGTGCGCAACAAGGACGTTGCGGTCTGTTAGTGGGGTGAATTGTGATACCGCAGTTTCAAAGACTTGTGGAGATGTTTAAAAGAATTGATTCGGCCACCTATATCACCAAAATGCACTTATCTTTTTGGTCTAGGGTCCTGAGAGAACTCCAGAGTTAAGCGTGATTGAGCTAGAGTAGTCTCAGGATGGGTGACCTTCCGAGAAGTGACTGTCGGAACTGTGAGAGTGAGGACAAAACACAGGGAAAGATCATGTGGTGATTTATAGGGACCGTAACAAGTCTTTAAAGCCTACCGGACGTAGAAAATCTACCGTCAGATATGGATGGGCTCACAGACCTAGTGAGAGGTCGTGAGGCCCATTGAGGAAGGTGGGCCCATAGACTTGGATTGGGCATGGGTTCCACTAAGAGGTGGTGGTCGGGGCGTTACAAGTGGTATCAGAGTCAAACCCAGACGAGTGTGGAATCGCGGGCTCACAACGTCGGGGGTGACAGTTTTTGTGACACCCTGGATTCTGAGACATTCGAGGGGTTTAAAAGAATTGATTTGACCACCTATGTCACAAAAGTGCACTTATCTTTTCGGTCAAGGGTCCTGAGAGAACTCCAGAGGTAAGCGTGCTTGAGCTGGAGTAGTCTCAGGATAGGTGACCTTCCGGGAAGTGACTATCAGAACTGTGCGAGTGAGGACAAAACACAGGGAAAGATCATGTGGTGATTTGTAGGGACGGTAACAAGTCTTTAAAACCTCCCGGACGTAGCAAAACGACCGTCGGATATAGATGGGCTCACGGGCCTAGTGAAAGGACGTCATGCAAATTAAGGAAAGTGGGGCCATTGACTGGGATTGGACATAGGGCCCACTAAAAGGTGGCAATCGAGGCGTTACAAGTGGTATCACAGTCAAACCTAGACGAGGGTGGAGTCGAGTGGACTCACACCATCAGGGGTGACGGTCTTGGTGCGCAACGAGGACGTTGTGATCTGTTAGTGGGGGTGAATTGTGACACCCTGGTTTCAGAGACTTTCGGAGAGGTTTAAAAGAATTGATTTGGCCACCTATGTCACCAAATTGCACTTATCTTTTCGGTCAAGGGTCCTGAGAGAACTCCAAAGTTAAGCGTGCTTGAACTGAAGTAGTCTCAGGATGGGTGACCTTCTGGGAAGTGACTGTCAGAACTGTGCGAGTGAGGAAAAAACACAAGGAAAGATCATGTGGTGATTTGTAGGGACGGTAAAAAGTTTTTAAAACCTCTCGGACGTAGCAAACTGGCCGTCATATATGGATGGGCTCACAGGCTTAGTGAGAGGACGTGAGGCCCATTAAGGAAAGTGGGTCCATTGACTGGGATTAGACATAGGGCCCACTAAAAGGTGGCGGTTGGGGCGTTACAANCGTAACAAGTCTTTAAAGCCTACCGGACGTAGAAAATCTACCGTCAGATATGGATGGGCTCACAGACCTAGTGAGAGGTCGTGAGGCCCATTGAGGAAGGTGGGCCCATAGACTTGGATTGGGCATGGGTTCCACTAAGAGGTGGTGGTCGGGGCGTTACAAGTGGTATCAGAGTCAAACCCAGACGAGTGTGGAATCGCGGGCTCACAACGTCGGGGGTGACAGTTTTTGTGACACCCTGGATTCTGAGACATTCGAGGGGTTTAAAAGAATTGATTTGACCACCTATGTCACAAAAGTGCACTTATCTTTTCGGTCAAGGGTCCTGAGAGAACTCCAGAGGTAAGCGTGCTTGAGCTGGAGTAGTCTCAGGATAGGTGACCTTCCGGGAAGTGACTATCAGAACTGTGCGAGTGAGGACAAAACACAGGGAAAGATCATGTGGTGATTTGTAGGGACGGTAACAAGTCTTTAAAACCTCCCGGACGTAGCAAAACGACCGTCGGATATAGATGGGCTCACGGGCCTAGTGAAAGGACGTCATGCAAATTAAGGAAAGTGGGGCCATTGACTGGGATTGGACATAGGGCCCACTAAAAGGTGGCAATCGAGGCGTTACAAGTGGTATCACAGTCAAACCTAGACGAGGGTGGAGTCGAGTGGACTCACACCATCAGGGGTGACGGTCTTGGTGCGCAACGAGGACGTTGTGATCTGTTAGTGGGGGTGAATTGTGACACCCTGGTTTCAGAGACTTTCGGAGAGGTTTAAAAGAATTGATTTGGCCACCTATGTCACCAAATTGCACTTATCTTTTCGGTCAAGGGTCCTGAGAGAACTCCAAAGTTAAGCGTGCTTGAACTGAAGTAGTCTCAGGATGGGTGACCTTCTGGGAAGTGACTGTCAGAACTGTGCGAGTGAGGAAAAAACACAAGGAAAGATCATGTGGTGATTTGTAGGGACGGTAAAAAGTTTTTAAAACCTCTCGGACGTAGCAAACTGGCCGTCATATATGGATGGGCTCACAGGCTTAGTGAGAGGACGTGAGGCCCATTAAGGAAAGTGGGTCCATTGACTGGGATTAGACATAGGGCCCACTAAAAGGTGGCGGTTGGGGCGTTACAATGAGATATTAAAAAAGTTTTTTTAAATTCCTCTGTTTCTAATGAGAAAAAAAACAAGTCATTTTGGATGTACATATAGAAACACCAACAAATTTTAAAGCTTGATTTAAGAATTAAGAAAAGAATCGATGGAGATAAACCTGAAAATTATTCTGGATTTAGTTCACTGAAAAGAATTGATGGAGCTGAAATGGAGAGATTCTTGATAAAGAGAGGAGGAAGAGAAAGAAGCAAACAACATTTTACCTTTTTTTGTTCCTTCAATGGGTTCACCCAACCACTACTGAACACATCACGACCTCTTAGAGGTTCTTAAACCTCCTAAATAAGAGGCTCTTATTCTTTTCACTATTTTTGATGTAATTTTAATCACAAAAAAATAAGAACCTTAGCTAAAAACCTCCGATAAAGATACCCTTATGTCAGAAGAACCGATAATGATTTTTGCGGAAATTTTTGACCTGTACAATGTTAAAAGTATCAATCTATACATGTACAAATCTTTGGTGTCAAAAATAATACTTATTTCAATGTCGAACATTAACAAATACTCCCTCTGTTTCATAAGGAGTGTCATTTTGACACAATACACACAAATTAAAAAAATTATAAAAATTTCTATTTTACCCTTTATAAATACACTAAAACAATTTCTCTTTCTAATTAATAAGCAGAAATAGTAGGGATAAAAATAAAATTTAATATTAAAAACTACTTTGAAAATATAAAATGACACTTTTTTTGTAACAAAAAATTGTGTCAAAATAACACTCTTTATGAAACAGAGAGAATATTAGTCAAGAGTTGATTGAGATGACACGTGTTAACCAAGGT
>NC_025693.1:8710898-8726036 GCF_000633955.1 Camelina sativa
TTACAAGTAGCATGGGAAATTAACTATACTTGGTTTAAAGAAAACAGAGAGACCAAAATCAATAGTCTTGAGAGCAGCTTCTTTATCTCAACTTACAAACAAGAAATTCTCAAGTTTAAGATCACGGTGCATCACACCAAGAGAATGACAAGCTTCTATAACACCAACAATGTATACCAATCTCAGAGACCTCCCTCCCACCACGCTTGTTCTGTAGACCAAGGAAACAAATGGTGTTATAAATCAAACCTCAAACGATGGGGCTTATGAAAGAAAACACCATCAACAGCAAGCTCTCGCTCATCCACACTCGAATCCTTGAAATTTTTGATTAACAAAACACCAAACAACTCAATAATCAATAGACTACAATAAACCCAAATCCAGATTCATGAGTGTGATACCCCGGTTTCAGAGATTTGCAGAGAGGTTTAAAAGAATTTATTTCGCCACCTATGTCACCAAAGTGCACTTATCTTTTTGGTCAAGGGTCCTGAGAGAACTCCAGAGTTAAGCGTGCTTAAGCTGGAGTAGTCTCAGGATGGGTGACCTTCCGGAAAGTGACTGTCGGAACTGTGTGAGTGAGGACAAAACATAGGGAAATATCATGTGGTGATTTGTAGGGACGGTAACAAGTCTTAGCCTCCTGGACGTAGCAAACCGACCGTCAGATATGGATGGGCTCACAGGCCTAGTGAGAGGTCGTGAGGCCCATTAAGGAAGATGGTCCCATGGACTAGGATTGGACATAGGGCGCCCACTAAGAGGTGGCGGTCGGAGCATTACAAGTGGTATCAAAGCCGAACCCAAACGAGTGTAGAGTGGAGTGGGCTCACACCGTCGGGGGTGACGGTGTTGGTGCGCAACAAGGACGTTGCGGTCTGTTAGTGGGGTGAATTGTGATACCGCAGTTTCAAAGACTTGTGGAGATGTTTAAAAGAATTGATTCGGCCACCTATATCACCAAAATGCACTTATCTTTTTGGTCTAGGGTCCTGAGAGAACTCCAGAGTTAAGCGTGATTGAGCTAGAGTAGTCTCAGGATGGGTGACCTTCCGAGAAGTGACTGTCGGAACTGTGAGAGTGAGGACAAAACACAGGGAAAGATCATGTGGTGATTTATAGGGACCGTAACAAGTCTTTAAAGCCTACCGGACGTAGAAAATCTACCGTCAGATATGGATGGGCTCACAGACCTAGTGAGAGGTCGTGAGGCCCATTGAGGAAGGTGGGCCCATAGACTTGGATTGGGCATGGGTTCCACTAAGAGGTGGTGGTCGGGGCGTTACAAGTGGTATCAGAGTCAAACCCAGACGAGTGTGGAATCGCGGGCTCACAACGTCGGGGGTGACAGTTTTTGTGACACCCTGGATTCTGAGACATTCGAGGGGTTTAAAAGAATTGATTTGACCACCTATGTCACAAAAGTGCACTTATCTTTTCGGTCAAGGGTCCTGAGAGAACTCCAGAGGTAAGCGTGCTTGAGCTGGAGTAGTCTCAGGATAGGTGACCTTCCGGGAAGTGACTATCAGAACTGTGCGAGTGAGGACAAAACACAGGGAAAGATCATGTGGTGATTTGTAGGGACGGTAACAAGTCTTTAAAACCTCCCGGACGTAGCAAAACGACCGTCGGATATAGATGGGCTCACGGGCCTAGTGAAAGGACGTCATGCAAATTAAGGAAAGTGGGGCCATTGACTGGGATTGGACATAGGGCCCACTAAAAGGTGGCAATCGAGGCGTTACAAGTGGTATCACAGTCAAACCTAGACGAGGGTGGAGTCGAGTGGACTCACACCATCAGGGGTGACGGTCTTGGTGCGCAACGAGGACGTTGTGATCTGTTAGTGGGGGTGAATTGTGACACCCTGGTTTCAGAGACTTTCGGAGAGGTTTAAAAGAATTGATTTGGCCACCTATGTCACCAAATTGCACTTATCTTTTCGGTCAAGGGTCCTGAGAGAACTCCAAAGTTAAGCGTGCTTGAACTGAAGTAGTCTCAGGATGGGTGACCTTCTGGGAAGTGACTGTCAGAACTGTGCGAGTGAGGAAAAAACACAAGGAAAGATCATGTGGTGATTTGTAGGGACGGTAAAAAGTTTTTAAAACCTCTCGGACGTAGCAAACTGGCCGTCATATATGGATGGGCTCACAGGCTTAGTGAGAGGACGTGAGGCCCATTAAGGAAAGTGGGTCCATTGACTGGGATTAGACATAGGGCCCACTAAAAGGTGGCGGTTGGGGCGTTACAATGAGATATTAAAAAAGTTTTTTTAAATTCCTCTGTTTCTAATGAGAAAAAAAACAAGTCATTTTGGATGTACATATAGAAACACCAACAAATTTTAAAGCTTGATTTAAGAATTAAGAAAAGAATCGATGGAGATAAACCTGAAAATTATTCTGGATTTAGTTCACTGAAAAGAATTGATGGAGCTGAAATGGAGAGATTCTTGATAAAGAGAGGAGGAAGAGAAAGAAGCAAACAACATTTTACCTTTTTTTGTTCCTTCAATGGGTTCACCCAACCACTACTGAACACATCACGACCTCTTAGAGGTTCTTAAACCTCCTAAATAAGAGGCTCTTATTCTTTTCACTATTTTTGATGTAATTTTAATCACAAAAAAATAAGAACCTTAGCTAAAAACCTCCGATAAAGATACCCTTATGTCAGAAGAACCGATAATGATTTTTGCGGAAATTTTTGACCTGTACAATGTTAAAAGTATCAATCTATACATGTACAAATCTTTGGTGTCAAAAATAATACTTATTTCAATGTCGAACATTAACAAATACTCCCTCTGTTTCATAAGGAGTGTCATTTTGACACAATACACACAAATTAAAAAAATTATAAAAATTTCTATTTTACCCTTTATAAATACACTAAAACAATTTCTCTTTCTAATTAATAAGCAGAAATAGTAGGGATAAAAATAAAATTTAATATTAAAAACTACTTTGAAAATATAAAATGACACTTTTTTTGTAACAAAAAATTGTGTCAAAATAACACTCTTTATGAAACAGAGAGAATATTAGTCAAGAGTTGATTGAGATGACACGTGTTAACCAAGGTAGCACGATGTTTTAGTTTTTTTTTTGAAGGTAGAATCAAACCATGGTGTATTAATGTTTTAACAAAGCTTTAACCAATTGATCCAGCAGACTAATTCAAAATATTGGGGAACTTTGATGTTTATAATTGTGTCTACCCGCGAGAATCTCCATCTTCTTCCTCTTCCTTTCCTTCTTGGCATCGTAAATGACTGCTCCACCGCGGTTCCTTCTCCATCTAGTCCCGCCTCTGTTGGCCTAGTCGTTGATTATTTTTGTTCATCGTGATTTTCCAAGATTTGATTTATTTATTGACTCTTTTGAATTTTGGAGATTCTCTGTCCCTCTTTGATCATCTCTAGGGCACTTGCTTTTTTCAATGGAGATTATGTTTTTTAATATCATATGATGGAGATTTTGTGACATCCCGGTTTTGGAGACTTCCAGAGAGGTTTAAAAGAATTGATTTGGCCACTTATGTCACCAAAGTGCACTTATCTTTTCGGATAAGGGCCCTGAGAGAAATCCAAAGTTAAGTGTGGTTGAGCTGGAGCAGTTTCAGGATGGGTGACCTTCTGAGAAGTGACTGTCAGAACTGTGCGAGTGAGGACAAAACACAGAGAAATATCATGTGGTGATTTGTAGGGATGGTAACAAGTCTTTAAAACCTCCCAGACGTAGCAAAATAGCCGTCGGATATGGATGGGCTCACATGCCTAGTCAGAAGACGTGAGGCCCATTAAGAAAGGTGGCCCATAGACTGGGACTAGACATGGAACCCACTGATAGGTGGAGCTCCGGGTGTTACACATTTAAAATTAAAGATTTGATAATTCAGTTAATATCACATTTGATAATTTCCTCAATATCATTTAAATATATTAATATTTTATTTTTTGAATTAGATAAAATTTTATTATTTTATTTTTTCATCTTTTACTTAAACAAATATCAATTTTATAATATATTATTAGGGTCATAGTTTTTAAGAGGTAGCATTTAGTGTTTAGAATTTAGGGTTTTATTTTGAATATTAAAACTTTAGTTTTATTTTGTGATATTTTAGAAAAATATTATTTTAGTGGTAATTTTTAAAAAATACAACTAAAAGTGGTACTTCTGGAAAAAACTGATTTTAGTGTTGTAACGCCCCGACCGTCAACTCACTTAGCCCGACTCATGGGCACTTCTCTTTTAGTGGGCTCCATATTCACTCTCGGTCTGTGGACCAATTCATATCCGACTGATGGTTTGATAGGTCCCGTAGGTTTTAAAGTTTGTTTACCAATATTACAAATCCTCCTATGATATTTCTATATGGTTTGTTCTCACTCGCATAGTTCTGATAATTATTCTTGAAAGGTCATCCATTCTAAAACTTTCCCAGCTCAAGCATGCTTAATTCTAGAGTTTTCTCTCACGATAGTTGATCGAAAAGATAATTATACTTTGGTAACATAGATAGTCAAATTAATTCGTTT
The DNA here is from genome assembly GCF_000633955.1 of Camelina sativa. Classification (NCBI taxonomy): domain Eukaryota; kingdom Viridiplantae; phylum Streptophyta; class Magnoliopsida; order Brassicales; family Brassicaceae; genus Camelina; species Camelina sativa. The sequence continues at coordinate 8,715,445 of NC_025693.1, forward strand.
ACTTTGAAGCTTCTACGCATCTCACTGAAACTGGAATGTCAGAAGTGATACTTATGAAAATGATTCAATAATAAATTTTAAATTTTAGTTTTAAATATTAATATTAATATATCTAACATTTAAAAATTTTAAATATCACAAAACATTTTACATGGTAAGACGAGTTTTGAGCAACACCAACATAAAATATTTAAATATTATAACGCCACAATATGTGTTTAATTCTATTTTATATCTTATTATATAAAGTTGAGTTTTGAAAGTTAGCCATTAACAAGATTTGACATGTGTAAGTTATCAATCTTATATTTTGACATGTGTAAAAGTTAATATTTGAAAGGAGAAAATTGATTACAACAAAAATAAATATTTTGTTCTAAAAAATATCAGTAATGTAATAATTATCAAAACTACAGAATTTATTAAAAATACAAAGTTTTTTAAATAATTATAAGGAGATTATATATATATTTTATTTAATTATTTTTAATTATAAGTTATTAATTCTATAAAAAATAAAAAAAGAGATTAAGGAAAATATACAGTTAATTATTAATTTTAAATTTTGTTAATACTCACTTAAATATAAACATAAATCGTCTTTTATTTAAATAATTTATTTAAAAAAACTGCTTTCAACTTTGTTTAATTGGGAATTTTTTTTGAATGGGAAGGTAAATTTTTCTTATTTTTTTAAACCAAAATTTTCTCCTACTTTTTACATTTTCATTTGGGAATAGGTAAGATTAATATGTTGACCCAAAAAAAAGTTATTGTAGTATTTTAAATTTATTTTATTTAATTTATATTTTTTTTTGAATTATTTGGGATTCATATATTATCGTGCTTATAATTTTCTATTGTTTCTTTAATTATGTCAAATTAATTTTCTTCTAATTTCTCAACGGTTGATCATAAACCCTTCTTTTTTTTGCAAACATAATTGTTACCATTATTCATTCAATCCCAAAGGGAGATAACGAGTAGAAGCTCATCAAACTAATGGATAGATAAAATAGGCTGATCAAATACAAGCTTACAACAAACATAGATAGATAGATTAGAAAAACATAAATCATTATTGATAGATCCATATGAGCTCAAAGACTGTGACACCCTGATTTGCGGAAAGGTTTAAAAGAATTGATTTGGCCACATATGTCTTCAGAATGCAATTATTTTTCCGGTCAAGGGTCCTGAGAGAACTTCATGATTGGTTACCTTCCTAGAAATGATTGTCGGAACTGTGCGAGTGAGGATAAAACATAGGAAAATATCATTTGTTAATTTTTAGGGTCGGTAAACAATTTTTTAAAACCTCCCAAACGTAACAAACAGGCCATCGAATATTGGTGAGTCCACCGGCTGGGAATAGATGTAGTGCCCACCTTCCTAGGTGGGCCTATAGACTGAGAGTGGACATGGGCTCACTAAGCAAGGTGGCAATGAGGAGTTACAGAGACAGAGGCTACATCATGGTGTGTCAAATATACATCTACAAATACATTAAGAAATTTAACATTAGTTACTATCAAAAGATTTTGTGATGTTAGAAAAAGGTTTTTACTTTCATTGGTTGTTGGAGCAAGCCATTTTGAGATAGCAAAAAGACGTGAACACGTTCTCTCCACATAAGAGGAGGGTAGAGCCGATGTTCTCTCTATGGTGGAGAAGGTTGGACTCAAGGTTATCTTTCAAGGAAGGAAGGTGGAGGAGATTGGACGCAAGGTTATCTTCCCAAGGGAGGAAGGCGGAGCCAAGGTTCTATCCACGGTGGAGGAGATTTGATGCAAGGTTCTCGCCATAAGGGATGAGGGCAGAACTGAGATTTTTTCCATAGTGGTCATACATTATTGTGATTTACATCATTTATTAGTATATTATGTAATATATTTTTTATTCAAAATGTTTTTCGAGCCAACAATTTATTAATTTAATTTATAAAATTTTAAATCCGCACAAGCGAATCCTCGTCTAATTATAAATATAAATATATATATATATATATATTAAATAAGTATGGACAATCAAGAAAATCTCGTCTTCTCATGCATGCAGTACCATATATTAAAGGAGTCAGGTACATATATATAATGATAAAATATTCTGTTAATATATTATGGAAATCTCGTCTTCACGTGAATCAATCAGGCACAGTATTATATTAATTTAATTCAGACCATCACGTCATTATCTTTTATATAATAATATATTGATTGTTAAGAAAATCTCGTCTTCACGTGAATCATCATGCACAGTTTGATTATCATATACATTAATTAATTACAAGTATAGACTTTAGACGTTATCTTTTTTTTTTTTTTTTCTGTTTGAATAATTTCATTATAATATACCAAGATGAAATATAAGGGTGGAATGAGTTTTTTAAATCCTAAAGCTGGCGGAAAACAAAGATATCTCCGGAAGCTTAAACCCAATACACGGGAAATACAAGTGGAATACAAAAGCCAAAAGAAGAGCTCTCAAGATCATCGAAGAAGTCGGAAGAGAAACATTAGTCGCGGAACTAAGTTCTAAAGAGTCAATGTCGAAAGGACCTGCAAACGCAAAGGGAAGAGATCCAAAGATAGGGGCACTGCAAAGATTTAACCCAACTAAAAACGAATACCTCGAACACAATAAGCAAGAAGCAAGAATCTACTTCCTACCCACCTAATCTTATACCGAGAATCTATATCTAGGACTTTGCGTCCCCACAAGTGGTCACTTGCCACAAGAGGTTAACCTTACAAGAACAGACAAAGAACATACCACGGGAAAAGATCTATTTATTTTTCTAAACTAATGGCAGTGGAAGGAGACTTGGTTTAAAGATTCAACGATCAAAAAAGAGGTAAACAAAAGCTATCCTAAACCAGACAGAAAACCCGGCCGTAACTTCCTCAAGATCGAAAGCTAGACTATATGACCTAACAACCCAGTAGAATAAACAAGAAACAAACAACTAAGGCCAACATCAAACAAGCTGGGGATATACCAAACTAGCATAATTTGAAGAGATCGGGCTCGATTACCGGACATAAGAATCCACCGCACCACCCAGCTGAAGAGACATCTCTGACGAACACCACCAACTCGATGGGCCAGATCTGTTTCTTCCGGGTAGAGCGAGACATCATCAATCATATCATCAACAGATTTACACCTGAGAACCAGAGTAGCTCCACTTCCGATCTCATCGAGAGAAGCCAAAAACTCGAAAAACTACACAGCCGACAAGAACACTACAACAGAAGGAAGAAAATCATAAAGAACGCACAACGCCGGGGCTAAAAAGCCACTGGACGTTGGCCAAAAAACAGAGGCGGCGGCTTTTGAGTTTTGAGAAGAGAGAGGCGAGAGAGAATTAGGTTTAGAGAGAGGGTATCAAATGTTTCAGGTGACGTTATCTCTTCTAATTTATTGAAAATATTAAATAATTAACTTATAGTAAACTTATTTAAATCATATAGACGTACTGGCAGACCCAGAAAATATTTTTACTGGATCATAATGAAGGGTTGAACCCTGGTTTAGGGATGTCAAAGCCTACATATTTACCATATATGCTAACTATTACACTAAGATTTCATAAATTGGTTACCATATATGCAGTCCTGCATATATGCTAACTATTACACTAACCTTGGGGCTTTCTAACCAACATTCTCACTGCTCTTGAACTCCCTACAATGTTCATAAATTGGTTAGTGACTTGTTTCTCCACTCCTTCCTACTCAGTGGCTTTCAATGGGGAATTAACATGTTATTTCCCGGGTAGGAAAGGCCTAAGACAAGGAGATTCTATCTTGGCTCCCTTATTCACCTTGGTCATGGGTGTTTTATCAAAGCAGCTATGAGAAGTTTTAACGGCGAAAACCTTTCAAGAACTCAACACAAATTAGCTCAACCAACACACAATCTCAGAATCAAAGAAAAGTTAAAACCGAAATAAGAAAGCAAGGACACAAGGAATTGTTTACCCAGTTCGATTCACCGATGTGATGAATCTATGTCTGGAGTTGGATTCAACCCAACAATTCACTATAATGATTCAAGTGTTTCTCTCTAGCTCAAAAACAGAACTTCAGAGAGATTAAAAGATAGAGATGAATTAGAGATACAATAGGAGATAATAAGAAGGTGTATATATATCAACACAAAAGAATAAATCCTAATCCTTCTACAATTTTGATTTCTTCGAAACCAAATCGTTTTTCTTCTTGGACTTCCAAAACCGATGTCAAAGAATAATGAACCATCATTAAACCAGCTAACCAAGTCGACACCAAGCTAACCGGTTGAATTAGATCACACCATAACAAGCTAGATGAATCAGCTTTAAGGCGCAGTATTTAACCTCACCCCAAGTGTCACCACCCACTCATCACTCATCTCAGTTTCGCTGATGACATCCTAGTCTTCTTCGATGGAGGAGCGCAGTCCTTGGTTGAAATTCTTTGAATCCTGGCCCAGTTCAAAGCTTCCTCAGGACTTGGAGTCAACCTTACCAAATCGTGTCTCTACCTTGACGGAAACAATTGAGACATCATAAGTCATATGGTGGCAAGGCACAACCTGACCTATGGCTCACTTCCCATGTGCTACCTAGGTGTTCCCCTTACACCTCACAAGCTCAAGCAAACTGATTATCAATCGTTGATAGACAAGATTCAAATTCACATCTCAGGCTGGACAAGTAGACACCTCTCTTTCGCAGGTCGACTACAATTACTACAATATGTTATCAACAGCACAATAAAGTAATGGGCATCAATTTTTCTCCTACCAAACAAATGTTTGGAAAAGCTGGAGCGTATATGTAGCACATTTATGTGGAATGGTGTAGGATCCTCTGCTCACGGAGCAAAGGTCTCCTGGGAAGTGGTTTGGTCTCCAAAAGCATCTGGAGGTTTGGGTCTTAAGAGATTGGTTGACTGGAATCAGGTTTATGGACTTAAAATGATCTGGCTCCTCTTCTCACAAGCAGACTCCTTATGGGTCTCCTGGGTAAAGCATCATTTAATTCGCGGTAGAAGCTTATGGGAAGCAGACTTTCGATATACAGGGAGCTGGATATGGAAGCGGATGACAAAACTAAGGGCGTTGGCAAGGCCTTTCGTGCACTGCAGTGTTGTTTCTGGTTCCCAAGCTTTATTTTGGCATGACAACTAGAGAGGACTCGGTCCTCTACTGGATATCCCTGGTGAATCTGGTCCTCGAGTTACAGGATTAGGCATCCTTGATCCGGTTAGAGCTGCTTCAAATAACAATGCATGGCTTATCCCGCGGGGACGCCACCCTCTGGTATAACTCCTCAGAACCTGCCTACACAATCAACCGCCTCCTTCGTCAAACTTAGGCGTAGATCACTTTCAGTGGAAGTTAACCCCGGATGAAACTCACAAAACTTTTTCCACGTGTAGAACATGGCGACATTTGCATCCTGCATGACCACCCATTCCATGGTTTTCTCAGATCTGGTTCAAGAATCACATTCCCAAGATGGCTTTCATTGCTTGGCTGACAGTGCAGGATAGACTGACGACTAGAGATTGCTTACAGAGGTGGAATCAACCAGTCCCAAGCACTTTCCTTCTATGCCAAGCTGGTAATGAATCACGGGATCACTTGTTTTTCGATTGCCTATTCACCAAGAATCTCTGGTCAAGTTTCTTTGCTCAATTCCAACCACCTCCGAGCCCCTCTTTCAACAACTTCTTAACCTGGATCAAGAGACCCACATCAAATGTGAAACTCAACTCCGTCTGCAAACTCATTTTCCAAGCCTTGATATACACCATTTCGAAGGAACGCAATGCTCGTTTACATAGCTCAAAAATGCGATCCGAGGTTCAGCTCCTATGGGAAGTCCAGCTCCTTCTCTGCAGGAAATTGCTAGGCCTCGACAGCAAGCAGGATACACAGCATTCCGCCAACTTGCTCCATGACTCATACCTTGCTATTTGGTTCACTTACTTCCAACCATCATAATTTTCCTTTGAAAGTGTAAACAAAGCTGTGATGTATCTCTAATAGCTCCACTCATGTATGTATTGTATCCGATGTTTATTTCAGAAATCTAATAAAACCGATATTTTTTTAAAAAAAAATTCTATACAGAAAATCTTAATTTCAATATTAAAGGGGGGGGGGGTCAATTGAACCCCTTTCCCCTTAATAGGTCCGCCGTAAATCTTATTCATAACCATATGGTAATATTTATTGAATTCGTCAATATCCCACTTGATCAAACGAATCTATACTTTTTTTTTTTTTTATCAACCATTGGGCCACAACAGACCAGTAATCTATAATATTATTTTGTATCACTTTTTACAAATAAATCCTAATTTTAGAAACAATTACTTATTGCTTTTAATACTATTAGTTACCAAAATTTTAAAATCTGTTATAGGTAAGATTTAAAAGATAAAAAATCTTTCTACTTAATTCAGACATATATAAATATTTGATTCCATTTCATTTTATTTGAATGTATATTTAAATTAATATATAATACATCTAGTTAATAAAATTTGTGGGTTTTTTCTCCATATAATATAATTCAAATTTTCAAAACAGACATATATGGGTAATATATCCCACATCACTAAAAAATTGCACAATGTTCAAAGTCATACCATAAAATAGACCAAACTGATTCAGAATACAAATGAGTAGAAAGCTTGTTTTGTCATACATTCAAATTTAAAATTTTATTTGGTTTATCCTGGTTCTTTATATTAAAGAATGTAAAATTTTAAAAAGTTTCAAAGTATTATAAATATTAAAACAACTAAAAAAGTTAAACTTTATAAAACCTTGAAAATATTAATAATATATTTAAACTTTTACGAAGTTTCAAATATGATAAAAATTTAAACTTTATAAGAATTCTAAGTATTAGACATATCTAAACTTTATTAGATGCGCCAATCTTATAAAATATAAATGGTTGCAATCTTATTAAGTTTCATATTAACTCAATCTAATATTTCTAATACAAAAAATAAATATTTTAAAAAATAAGATAATATAGTGCAAATTAAAATATCTCAGGACAAAGTTATATGGCGGAATATGTTTCATCATATTGATATAAATTTAAAATATCATTAATTCAGTGTTACACAGCTAAACCATCGTTTTATTGTTTTGTTAACAGTATCAATATTAGAGAAATAGACATAACTAATTACGTTGATTAAATTCATATTATGTAAAAAAATAAATTATTTCGCGATATTATGTGGGTTAAACCATAAAATTAATAATATTGTACATTTATAACACTAAACAAAGAAAAAAAAAGTAACAAAAATATTCAACATATATTTTTAATTCTAATCTAGTAAGGAACTTAAGATAAGTGCTGGACATGCTTTGTTGAGGGGCTCTAAACTTAGTGAAGCGTGCACAATACGACAAGTAAAATACTTGGACTGATTTTAAATGCGTTATTGTGGTTGTAGGAGTTTTGGAAATAAACAGTTTCTATAACATTGAAAGGACCGACCTTTTTTTAAAAAAATAATAATAAATAATAAATATAATATAGTAAATAAACTACAATTAGTGGTCCCATATACACTAGCCACCTAACCACAATCACAATCATCAGCAGAATAACCAATCTCAATATCCAATAAATATCCAATAATATAATCAATAAATATAACATCAACAATATCCAATAATCAAATAACCAGAAATATAGAACAAGCAACCTAGCAATGTTCTAATGACCCAACTCTAGCAACCTAGCAATGCCAGGCAACATCAAACCGAGTCCCTAGAACATCCTTCTCTTCATTGCCTTAATTCCACGATCACACTTTGCCTTTACCTGCACCACAAACACATATTGAGATGCATGAGTATTTGATAAACACTCAGTGAGGCAATCCTCCTATCTACTGGGCTATACACACAAACAACAGTGATTCCAAGTTCCAAACAATCAACAAAACAAAGCACACAAACCAGGAAAACGAACATCAACTCACTGGGAGGGAGGTGTCGACTGACACCAGCCAAGTGTCGATCGACACTGGCTCTTGGTGTCGACCGACACTACCCCACAGTGCCGATCGATGCTTGCTTCACTGGTGTCGATCGACACTCCCTCTGCAACCGCGATCCGCCTGAAGCCGAGAGTCGAATCTCGCGCCCTAACTCCACCAAATCGTCCAATACTCGGAACCCAAGCCTTATACATCCAAAGGAACCTGTAGCAACCAATCCCAGCAAGAAAAACACATAAACAAGCAAGAACAAGGAATCAAGGGCTTAGATAAGCCATGATCATGCACTCACCTCTTTGCAGGAAGTTTCTGACCAACAATGGACGAATCCACACTCCCAGCAAGCTTCCCACATGATCCTAGCCTTGAATCCTCACTCCCACAGCAAGATCTCTCCCACAAAGCTTTGAAATCTCACAAACTCTCTCTAGAACCTAAAGAACCAACTCTCTCTTTTGTTTCTCTAAAAGCGGCGAAACAACACAAAAAACACGACCCTAGGTTGTTTTTCCCCTTTTACAACTCGGTTCAATGGTTTCCTTAAACCAAACCGGTCCAAAATCGACGATTAAAACAATTCGATCGAACCAGATAAATAATGGTGTCAGCAGTTTTGGCTAAATGTAGCAATTAAAAACAAATGCGTTTGCGAGAAATTTATGACTGATTGATCACTAGATGCGATAATGGTTAAACAAAAGTTATCAAATAAATATAGTTATAATAATAATAAAAAAGAAATAAAAACAATAAAATGAAATTCATGAAAAAGAATTGAACATAATTACTAAAGAAAAACTGTAGATTATTACTAAATTATTAGTCAAACAAAAAAAATTAATATGTAACACAAATAATTGTTCATATATTGGTAAATTTAAGTTTAGAGAATTAATTAGTAGTGTTTGATAATTAATGTGGATATATATAAAAAAATTAATATATCTTTAATTTGTTGCTTATGTGATTTTTTTCTTTCCTTTTTAAACTTTTGGAATATAGTGATTTCAGGCATTGGGAGATACAAAATAATTTCTTAATTTTTTTCAATTGTTATCAACCGCAACTGATTGCAAATGTTGTATTTGTTAATGATAGCAGGAGAACCAATCAACATTTTAATTATGTTTAAAAAGTTATTCAACCATGAAAGATGTCTATGTTAAATGTTATTGTATTTTATTTATTTAGTTTTATAAAAAAAAAACAAGTTTAATTTGAATCTACGAGGTTTAAACATGTTAAATGTTGTTTGGTGTGACACCCCAAGACCAAATTATTTTTGAAAAATGAATTACATGCCGAAAATTCCATCCAATTTGAACCTATCAAATAAAAAAGAAATTACATTAATCATCAAAATAAATTTCTTGAAAATTTATAACATTTTCTTAGAAATTTATAAGAAATGCAAACCAGTAAAAAATAGAGATTTGAGAAGCATAACATTATTGTATGTTATTGTGTAAAGCGAAAATATTGGCCAAGCGCCAAGGTATGTATGGCACATCATATATACTTGTTGCAAGAAAAAGAATTTGATGGAAGAGATCATACGGCTTAGGTAGTTAGGTTGTCAGAGAATTAAGGCGTCTCTAGTGTTCAGCCATATCGTTCTTGCAAATGTAAAAGAGAAAAAGGTATTTTCTTGTACCTGCATTCCATCTCCGAAAATAGTCAGTCGATCAATTTTCTTTTAATGGCTAACAAAAGGAGTATGTCCTATTTAACGGTTGGACTACTTTGCTGCACATTAACTTGTTCCGAGATCCTCAATCAAAGTGTTCGATTCCTGAATCCGAGTCAAAACCAGAGGCTATCGAACCCACAACACGTCTTTCGGAAAGATTGAGCCTAACAACTCCCTAACTCAAACTTAACACACAACCTCCATTTCCGGCTAACCTCAATCTGTTTCAGTTGAAGGAAATTCGATCGAAAATGGTTGTTTTGGATAACAAAATATGCAACTGAATAGAAGTGGATAACTCAATTGGAAATAAAGAAAATGTATCCGTCTCGGTTCAAAATTACATCTAATTAGCAAAACAAAAACTTGCGAACTCAAACTCGAATGTCTTGTACCATTCGACCACAATTTCTCACGGATTAATCTTGTTCCACGATTTCATCTGAATGGAAAATTTCAGGAGTCTTAATTATTGTAATAGATAAGCATTTTTAAATTTGAATTATGTTGTTATGTTTTTGGACATCGTGGAGAATTTCAGGGGTCTTAACTGTAAGGGTATAGAGAAGCACAACACACTGATTCACACTTGGAACGCGCCAAGCCAACGCTTTTCTATTCAATCTTATTAACAAAATTTATCTTTTACAAGGATACAATTTTGTCTCGGCCCTTACTCAACCTATTCTACCCAATAGGATTGAACCCGACTAAGAATGAATCTGACCCCTCTTCTCTTTTCTATCTAAACACACACCTGTGTAGATTTAAGAGAATAAACTCACCCTCTCTCTTTTTAGCTAAAAGATTAAAACTCACCCTCTCTCTTTTCTATCTAAACTCTCACCAGAGTAGATCTAAGAGAAAGAAAAAAA
>NC_025693.1:8727163-8728128 GCF_000633955.1 Camelina sativa
CCAGAATCTGCATTTACAATCTCCCCCATTTTGACTGAGTTTGATACTCAAGCATCTCTCTGGTTCAACCTGAAAAGACACTCCAACAAACACAAGCCAAAAACAGAACAAGCAACAACTAGATAAAACATCAGACATTATCTAGCAAAATTAGTCAACAGCTTGTTCAAACAGAATTATGCATAAGAACCTAACAATCAGAAACCCCAGCGGGCTGCAGCGGAAACCATGTTCTTAATAATTCTCTAATCAGACTTAATCAATTGGCATATTCTCAATCATTAACAACCTAAGATCCATAACCACCACCATCCTAAGATCAACCAATTAAAATTAAGTCTCCCCCATAAACAATGATTCTCCCCCTAAACCAAGTAGCTACAAAGATTCTCCCCCATAAGTACAAAACTCCTTATCATTAGGCGTTGATTAGAATTATATCAAAAACCAATCAAAAACCAGAACCAGAATCATTCTCCCCTAGCTTGAGTGATCAACTAAGTCAAAAACAGACATATGTATCACAACATCATACTGAGCTATGGGAATTACTTACCTGCTAATAGTGCTTCGCATCCTTAAGCACTTTGATGACCTGTCTCGTCGCCTTTTGAAGCAGCTTCTTGTTTGTAGGCATATTGACTATCCTTGCAACCACAATTGGACGTTGGGCAATAGGACACTGATTGCCGAGAATTCGAACAACAGATAGAACTTTGATTGAATCATAGTAAGGAGGTGACCATACACAAGCTCTACAAGAAAAACAGCCTCTTGTGTATTATGTTCTACAATCTCAAAACTATGTTTCACTGTAGATATCCTTCATTCTTGCATTTGAAGCAGTTTCTTCGATTGATTCTACACAAAGCCGTGTTGCCCTTACATACAGATGAGCTAAGCATGTTCTACTTCTCAAATTTGTCATAACTGAGACTTCATGAAATCCATGTTTTTTGAAAAGA
>NC_025693.1:8730401-8765462 GCF_000633955.1 Camelina sativa
TGACTCTTTTTTTTTTTTTTTTTTAGTTAGAGACAACTGGTACTTCTTTCAGAATGGAATGCATAATAATGCCACTCCTCAGCTCTTTGACCTCCTCCTTCATGACAACGTTTTACAAGATCCCCCATATGAATTGGCATGACAGACAACTGTTTTCCACTAATTCTTCGTTTAGATAGAGTGTTGCTCTTTTATACATTCTAGGAATTCTATGGCCTGATCTGATGCATGTCCCTGTATCTGATCAACACAACTCACAGAACATATTAGATCCCACAAACACCAATGACTTTTCTCAGAATCATGTGTTGATCCAAGTCCAATGGTTTTGTAAACAAATCAGCAATTTGCAAATCAATACTCTGATGTTCTAATACTATCAGTTTCTCCACAACTAATCTATGAATAAACAATATTCAGGATCCTGTAATTGGAATTTTAGTACATGATCTACAACAATATTAACAAACAAACGATTGTCACACAAAATTGATGCAGGGTCTAAGAATGTACCGTACGCTGTTCTCAACTATTTGATTCTCATCGGGTGATTGAAACAGGTTCCCAAGGCATTAACCTCATATTCAACAATTGAACGAGGTACCTTGACAAGCTTCTGAGCATAGCAGAAGATCAGATTTGTTAACAGAAGGCAGCAGCCACCAGATCCTTCACGATGATTCAGAGACCGAGATCTCTTCAAGTTTCTGCTAGCTCCTCTCATCAACACCAACCCTAGATGTGCCTTTAAAAATACTTGGCACTCCTTTCAGCAGCTCGCATGTGTGATACTTTACGATTATCACTGAAACACTCACAGCTTGCAAGTACATAGCAGATGTCTAATTTGCTGGTACAACACATCTTCAGACGACTGATCAGTCCACCGTACCTGTTACCATTTACACAATCTCTTGAAACATCTTCTAAGATAGAACATTTCCAACTCTCATAGGTGCTGCCTCTAGCAAACTCTGCCTCATGCCTTGTTCTCCACAACTTGTCCACGTTTGTCTATTCTGTTCTTGAAGACCTAAGACAATTGAGTTCGTTCAGCACAATGATTCTATAGAATTAGAAGCCATCTCTGTAGCTTCGCCCATGTTTCAACTTAACTCCATTTGCAGAGCTCTGACATGCAACACCACTAACTGCATCTGAACAACTCTGTGTAATAGCTGCAGAAACAACAACTCTGCCCTTCTGAATCCTTCCAGCAGCTTCTTGATGGAAGTGATTCTCACAGTTTCCTGAGTGCTACAGCTTACACTTGACAACATCTACTTAATACACTCCTTCTCAGATCATGTCTCTAGACATCATAGAACACTGCTGATTGAACTCTTTTGCTTGTGGATTGGACGACTTCGATATACACCAGCTATTATCAGAGCATTGACCTTGAACTCAAATATTGTTGCGCTCATCAACCACCTGACATCTTTCCTTAGTGAAGTTAACATCTAAACCCTCGTCACACAACTGACTGATGCTAATCAGATTGGCTTTTAGATCATCGACAAGGTAGACACCATAGTGGGCTGATCTTTACCCCGAGATGCACTTTTGCTTTTGATTTTACCTTTAGCTTCATCTCCAAAAGTGACCATGTCAGCTAAGCCTTCTTCAAAGTTGTGTAGCCTTCCTTGATTCACAGTCATGTACCTTGAACAACCACAATGCTTCAATACAACAGTCTGTTGATCATCAACAGAGTGTGCAACATAACAGTTCATGTCACATTTCTTGATGTTTACTCGCATGTATCTTCGAACATCTTTGTGACACTCCTTCAGATGCGTGAGTGGTATAGTACAATCCAGACACTTGAAACAGTTAGCTTTGTGGAGGCTCTGACTTGCATAATAACAGTGACATGTTCTTTTGTTCTGATCTCCGACACTCCACATTCTTGTCTCAACTTCTGATCTTGTCTTTTCTTTCATCGACTTGAGATGTAAACCATTGTTAATTGTGATACTTGAAGATCCACTATAACAATACAGATCATTCTTCTTAATGAAGACTTGATTGCCTCTTCTTCCAATCATTGTGGAACTTCTTCTGGCTTAAAAGCTGACTTACACGATTCTTAAATCTGTAGCAATCAATCTTAATATGACCAATCACACCACAATACCAACACCGACGCAGTTTCCGTCTCAGGTTGTTCACAACAATCATCTGTTTAGTCTTCTGCAGGTTGAACTCAGACACTCGTTTGACAGCACCACCTCTGTTTTGCAGCAATATTGACCCATTCACTGCACTTGTGTCACCACTTGAGTTTCTTCCATGGTTCTTCTTCCCACAGTTTGCAATCATAGTACCCTTGTGAGTGACCAGCCGCTTATCCAGATCTTTTGCTCCTTTACTCAGTCTCTTGTTATTCTTTATCTGATCCTCAAGACGTTGTCTCAACAGAGATATAATAACTTTCTCCTCAGACAACAATTTCTCAAGAGTGAAGACTCTATAAAGCAGCTCTTTCTTCTCAGACACCAGATCATAATTCTCCTTTTTCTGCAGAATCAGATCCTTAAACAGAGCGATGACTTGTTTCTCAACAGATAAGCCAGCCACGTCATCCTTAGGCTTCAAAACAGACTTCTGATTCTCATCATCTTCTTTGGCTGAATCAATATCACTCCATGTCAAACAAGATTTCGTATGAACGCAGCCTTGACGGTTGTAACACTTCAACACACTTCTTCTTTCAAGTCTAGAACATTCTGATTGGAAGTGTCCATAATCTTGATATTCAGAACTCTGAGATCTTTCTCTGCATCAGATCTGGATGATGAAGATTGATGCTGANGGCACTCCTTTCAGCAGCTCGCATGTGTGATACTTTACGATTATCACTGAAACACTCACAGCTTGCAAGTACATAGCAGATGTCTAATTTGCTGGTACAACACATCTTCAGACGACTGATCAGTCCACCGTACCTGTTACCATTTACACAATCTCTTGAAACATCTTCTAAGATAGAACATTTCCAACTCTCATAGGTGCTGCCTCTAGCAAACTCTGCCTCATGCCTTGTTCTCCACAACTTGTCCACGTTTGTCTATTCTGTTCTTGAAGACCTAAGACAATTGAGTTCGTTCAGCACAATGATTCTATAGAATTAGAAGCCATCTCTGTAGCTTCGCCCATGTTTCAACTTAACTCCATTTGCAGAGCTCTGACATGCAACACCACTAACTGCATCTGAACAACTCTGTGTAATAGCTGCAGAAACAACAACTCTGCCCTTCTGAATCCTTCCAGCAGCTTCTTGATGGAAGTGATTCTCACAGTTTCCTGAGTGCTACAGCTTACACTTGACAACATCTACTTAATACACTCCTTCTCAGATCATGTCTCTAGACATCATAGAACACTGCTGATTGAACTCTTTTGCTTGTGGATTGGACGACTTCGATATACACCAGCTATTATCAGAGCATTGACCTTGAACTCAAATATTGTTGCGCTCATCAACCACCTGACATCTTTCCTTAGTGAAGTTAACATCTAAACCCTCGTCACACAACTGACTGATGCTAATCAGATTGGCTTTTAGATCATCGACAAGGTAGACACCATAGTGGGCTGATCTTTACCCCGAGATGCACTTTTGCTTTTGATTTTACCTTTAGCTTCATCTCCAAAAGTGACCATGTCAGCTAAGCCTTCTTCAAAGTTGTGTAGCCTTCCTTGATTCACAGTCATGTACCTTGAACAACCACAATGCTTCAATACAACAGTCTGTTGATCATCAACAGAGTGTGCAACATAACAGTTCATGTCACATTTCTTGATGTTTACTCGCATGTATCTTCGAACATCTTTGTGACACTCCTTCAGATGCGTGAGTGGTATAGTACAATCCAGACACTTGAAACAGTTAGCTTTGTGGAGGCTCTGACTTGCATAATAACAGTGACATGTTCTTTTGTTCTGATCTCCGACACTCCACATTCTTGTCTCAACTTCTGATCTTGTCTTTTCTTTCATCGACTTGAGATGTAAACCATTGTTAATTGTGATACTTGAAGATCCACTATAACAATACAGATCATTCTTCTTAATGAAGACTTGATTGCCTCTTCTTCCAATCATTGTGGAACTTCTTCTGGCTTAAAAGCTGACTTACACGATTCTTAAATCTGTAGCAATCAATCTTAATATGACCAATCACACCACAATACCAACACCGACGCAGTTTCCGTCTCAGGTTGTTCACAACAATCATCTGTTTAGTCTTCTGCAGGTTGAACTCAGACGCTCGTTTGACAGCCCCACCTCTGTTTTGCAGCAATATTGACCCATTCACTGCACTTGTGTCACCACTTGAGTTTCTTCCATGGTTCTTCTTCCCACAGTTTGCAATCATAGTACCCTTGTGAGTGACCAGCCGCTTATCCAGATCTTTTGCTCCTTTACTCAGTCTCTTGTTATTCTTTATCTGATCCTCAAGACGTTGTCTCAACAGAGATATAATAACTTTCTCCTCAGACAACAATTTCTCAAGAGTGAAGACTCTATAAAGCAGCTCTTTCTTCTCAGACACCAGATCATAATTCTCCTTTTTCTGCAGAATCAGATCCTTAAACAGAGCGATGACTTGTTTCTCAACAGATAAGCCAGCCACGTCATCCTTAGGCTTCAAAACAGACTTCTGATTCTCATCATCTTCTTTGGCTGAATCAATATCACTCCATGTCAAACAAGATTTCGTATGAACGCAGCCTTGACGGTTGTAACACTTCAACACACTTCTTCTTTCAAGTCTAGAACATTCTGATTGGAAGTGTCCATAATCTTGATATTCAGAACTCTGAGATCTTTCTCTGCATCAGATCTGGATGATGAAGATTGATGCTGACGTTGTACACTCTTCAGACTTCTGAACTGCAGCTTAATCAGTACTCCCTTGAACAGACGTCTGAGTTTCTACAGTCTTCAGAGTGAATGATTCCTCAGCCTTCTGATCGTTCTTTCTCATCTGCAGTTCATCTGTCTGAACTAATTTTACACACTGATCAACCTTTTGTTCATCAGAATTTAAAGCACCTTTACCATCAGATTTGTGAGAAAAATATCCATGTGATAAGCT
Source organism: Camelina sativa (assembly GCF_000633955.1). Classification (NCBI taxonomy): domain Eukaryota; kingdom Viridiplantae; phylum Streptophyta; class Magnoliopsida; order Brassicales; family Brassicaceae; genus Camelina; species Camelina sativa. The sequence continues at coordinate 8,735,509 of NC_025693.1, forward strand.
TCTGAGAAAGTCCTTGACAAACATTTTATCCTTATATACCTTCTTCAGCATTACAACTTCCTGACAAAGGGAGCTTAGTTGACTGTTGAAACGACAAGATGGTGATACATCAGATTTTTCCTTCTTCACCCTTCTGGTTTCCTCAAAGAAGGCTTCCAAAATATCCCAAGCTTCTTTCACCGACATACACTCTTGCACCATCGCGAACAGATCCATCGGCAAGCAGCTGAAAATTGTAGATAACACTTCAGCGTTCTGTTTTCCCTTTAACTTCTCCTCAGCCGTCCATAGCTTACAGGGTTTTATTAGAGTTTCTCCTCTCATGCTCGTAAGTGTTGGAAGTGACCATCCATCTTCAACAGCGAACCAGGCTTCCATATCACGACTTTGAATCATCTGTCTGATTTGTGCTTTCCAATCATCATAGTGCTCAGCGTCAAGCATAAGCGGATTATTCTTATAAACGAACTGTTGTGGATTCTAAGCAATTCTTTTATCAGGCGTCTGCTCTGATACCAATTGTAAGGGTATAGAGAAGCACAACACACTGATTCACACTTGGAACGCGCCAAGCCAACGCTTTTCTATTCAATCTTATTAACAAAATTTATCTTTTACAAGGATACAATTTTGTCTCGGCCCTTACTCAACTTATTCTACCCAATAGGATTGAACCCGACTAAGAATGAATCTGACCCCTCTTCTCTTTTCTATCTAAACACACACCTGTGTAGATCTAAGAGAATAAACTCACCCTCTCTCTTTTTAGCTGAGAGATTAAAACTCACCCTCTCTCTTTTCTATCTAAACTCTCACCAGAGTAGATCTAAGAGAAAGAAAAAACAATTCTCTGCGCACTTAATCACCACCCTGATTAATGTCACTGAGAACTGGGAACACCCCCTCTAGGCCTTATTTTTGTGGCTTCGAAGTTTACAACTGTATCAATATTCTAGAGTGCTCAAATTGGCTCGTGGCCTACTCCTAGAATATATATACACGACATGAGAACTCCTAGAAGGCGAATCTCCAAATATCACGGGATAAGGAAAATGTTTGTTTCTCAGCCTTATACTTTCCTTAACTCTTGCGGAGAATATTCTTCATATCTCCAAGCAAACGGAAACTGCTTGCTGCTCAAGCTTATCCTTTCCTTATTTATCGCAGAGAATATTTTTTCATATCTCCAAGTGAAATCTCGTCCATATCTTCAATGCCAAGTCAGCAACCTTCCTCGACACATCATCACATCCACTCATGTCTCGCCACGTCAGCTTACGCATCCATGTCAGCAACTCAAGCGTTTGTGATATGATGCAGCTTCCTGATTGGCACAACACTCTGTTCGGCATAACGACTTGTTCCTCATAATGAGTTGTTCTAGAATCTGCATTTACATTAACTATGGTAATAAATAAGCATTTTAAAATTTAAATTTGTGGTCATGTTTTTAGTGTAGAGTAGCTAACTTTCGTTTCCTTATAAAAACGAAGTAATTTATTAAACGTTCAAACGTTCAAACGCGTCAATAAAATACAAAATTCAACCACTCAACCTATTTTAAATGGCGATGGCTTGGACGTTAGTGATCGCAAATCTTGTCATACGTATGCGCTGATCCTCCAACTCACATATTTTAATTATTGATGCCTTGTTGACTAATAGATACTGTATCTCTACTACTTAATGTGAGATGATTAAGATATTATATCTCATTCACTCTGAGATGGCTAACAGATATTGTATTTCTATTACTTTGATAGTATCTCCATTCCTCATTTTTAGGTTTCTTTTTTTTTTTCATCTGAAATTTTATTGTTAAACTTGGTTTCACAAACCAAAGTAGATTATAACAGGTAGAATACAAGTCCCAAACAAGGGAACACTATGCCGGCGGACTACAAGAATGTCCCCAGAGTCATTAGCCCACAAGAGGGAAGCACAGCCCCAAAGTAAGGGGAAACCAAGATTACAAACGATGATAATATATGGAGAAGAAAGGAACTCAGTTCTATAATTAAACACAGGCATGAGAGATTCCCACCAAGCTTCCCTATGAACCTTGTAAATGTCGAAAGTATTGGAAGACCGGACTACCACACACCGTAAACAACCAGAGAGCAAATCGACAGAGAGGAAGGCAGGAACGACCAAAGACACAAATACAACTTCCAGCATACCTCACCAACTGATTAGAGAGAACTAAAAACACTAGGGAGAAGGCCAAAACCTTAAAACCGACAGGAGACAAGCCACGCAAGATCAGCTATTCTTACACGCGGACACTCGTCGAACCAGCTTCAGCCACCTATAGACTTAAAACTGACGACGTTCTCGCAAGAGAAGAAATAGAGAACGAATCCACTGCTTTGACTAAAACCTAACTCTGAGACTTCCAAAAGGAACCTCTAAGGAAGGCTAGTAGGTGACTCAGCAACAAATTACCATCCAAATGGCTCACACCAAGAACGAACCTAGGGCAAAAACTAAACTCAAACCAACAAGAGGACTCTAAGAAGAGGTAGATTAAAATTCCCGATACAAACCCCCAAGTATATCAACAACCGAAAGTAATAGACTTAAAAGCTGACTCAACAAGGATAACCCTAAAGCCACCATCAAAACAAACTGGGGATATACCAAACAAGCTTGACTTGATGAGAATGTAGCCAAAGGTAACCTAGACAGTTTCTAAACAAAGAGACCCAAGGCAGCACTACTGAGGACGGGAGAATACAAAGGTCAGATGTTACCGTAGAGAAGGCAAAACACATCTCGGCCGCAGTAGAAGCCGAAAAACCCGTCTATCACCATCAACGACCATGGCCAAAGAAAATCAGATCTTAAAATTCACTCAACAAAGTCATCGACGAGACTGGGCAATCGCGGCTAACCATCACGGACCAAAAGGAGACAAACCTCAGGGGGGATCTCACCGAAAACGGAAAAAAACACCCTTGACTCTGTTCCGAAACCCTCGAAACCAGATCCGCTGGAGAAGGGCTGAGAAAGGCTCAACAACAACTAGACATGAAAGAAGCAAACAGAGGACGACCCTCTCACGACTCCGGCGAGAGGCGCCGGTGGCCGGAGAGGTCAGAAACGAGGTGGAAACCTTGGCGGCGGTTAGGGCGAACGAGTTTTCACGAGAGAGAAAAAAGAAACGAGTCTTCGTTTAAAATATTATTTTCAAAAAGAAAGAAACCTCACGGCTCTGAGTCCAACCCCTCATTTTTAGGTTTCTTAAAAAATATATTTAATTATTAATTTTAATGTTATTTTATAATGATATTTAGAATAAAAATAACATATCTTTAGTGCATCTTTAACCTTAATTTACTTTAAAGTTAGAGTAATATTTATTCCAACCCTACTTTATATATTCCTCTATATAGAGTATAAGAGTAACTCTATTTATTACAATAACTCTATTCTAAACTCTATTAACAAAAGAGTGTTACTTTTTTAAAAATGCTATATTTTATAGTTATTCTAATTTTGAGTAAAAAATAGAAATATAAATTGAAGCTAGTCTTAGACTACTTAAAAAACATATTTACATCCTCTAACGACACTCATCATAAAATAACATAAAATTAATAATTACAAATCTTAAGACAATCACAATAAAATAATTATTCTACCAAAATAAATTAAAAATAATAAATAATAGAGATGATCTAAACGGAATACACAAGGTTTAGGATATCACCTATTTAATATTTCGGAAGTACACAACTTCTTTTAGATAGATAATAAAATAGTTATAGATTATTAAGTTATAATTAGTATTTGATTCATTAATTGGTTACAAAATAGGTTATATGGGTTGGCTTCGTTAGTCATACCGAGTTTTAGGGGTTAAAAAAATTACTTTACCAATATTATTATTAATTACTAGCAAATAATACACTTAAAGAGGATATTTAAAAAAAATAATATAACTTAAAAGAAAAAAATATATAGACAAATGAAACAATAAAAAAAATCTTTAACAAAATCTTTTTTTCTTAGACACGCCTGATATAATATATTTACACAACCATATATACTACTAGGCGATTAAAGAAATAGAAAAAAAACTACAGAATAATATAAAAATATATTATTAAAATTGGATTTGGGTCATTATTTAGTTTGTGACACCCCGGTTTCAGAGACTTACGGAGAGGTTTAAAAAAATTGATTTGACCACTTATATCATCAAAGTGCAATTATTTTTTTGGTCAAGGATCCTGAGAGAGCTCTAGAGTTAAGCGTGCTTAAGCTGGAGTAGTATCAGGATGGGTGACCTTTCGGGAAGTGATTGTCGAAACTGTGCGAATGAGGACAAAACAGAGGAAAAGATCATGTGGTGATTTGTAGAGACGGTAAACAAGTCTTTAAAACCTCTCGGACGTAGCAAACCGACCGTCGGATATGGATGGGCTCACAGACCTAGTGAGAGGACGTGAGGCCCATTAAAGAAGGAGGGCCCATGGACATGGGACCACTAAGAGGTGACAGTCGGGGTGTTACAAGTGGTATCAGAGCCGAACCCAGATGAGTGTGGAGTCAAGTGGGCTCACACCGTCGGGGGTGACGTTCTTGGTGCGCAACAAGGACCTTGCGATCTGTTAGTGGTGGTGAATTGTGACACCACGATTTCAGAGACTTGCGGAGAGGTTTAAAAGAATTGATTTAGCCACCTATGTCACCAAAGTGCACTTATATTTTCGATCAAGGGTCCTAAGAGAACTCTAGAGTTAAGTGTGCATGAGCTGGAGTAGTCTTAGGATGGGTGACCTTCTGGAAAGTGACTAAAACACAGGAAAAGATCATGTGGTGATTTGTAGGGACGGTAACAAGTCTTTAAAGCCTCCTAGACGTAGCAAACCGGCCGCCAGATATTGATGGGCTCACGGGTGTAGTGAGAGGATGTGAGGCCCATTAACAAAGGTGGGTCCTTGGACTGGGATTAGACATAGGGCCCACTGAGAGGTGGCGGTCGGGGCGTTACATAGTTATAAAATATAATACTCAAAAAATATATCAAAAAACTTTTTTTTGATAGACTATATAATAAATATATGAGTCATTAGTTGGTTATAAAATTAAGACATTAATAATTTAAATGGGTTTAAGTTATGTTGTAACGCTCCGACCGCCACCTTTCAATGAGTCCCATGTCTACTTCCAGTCCATGAGCCTACATTCCTTAATGGACCTCACATCCTCTTACTAGGCCCGGGAGCCCATCCATATCCGACAGTCGGTTTGCTACATCCGAGAGGCTTTAAAAACTTGTTACCGTCCCTACAAATCATCACATGATATTTCCTTGTGTTTTGTATTCATTCGAACAGTTTCGACCCGCAAAGTCACTCATTCTCAGACTACTTCAACATAAACAAGCTTAATTGAGGATATTTGACTAAAAACATAAGTGCATTTTGATAATTTAGATGGCCAAATCAGTTCTCGTTAAACCTCTCTGCATCTGCATGTCTTTGAAATTGGAGTGTCATAGTTTAATTCTTAAAACTCGTACTCAGCTGTTCGGCGTTATTTTTCTCAAGTTGAGGTTCGCTCATTGCGTTCTTTTTATCCCAACTCCAACCCATCTCCATTTCTATCTGCATAATAGAGTTTGGAGTCAATTTTGCTCCAACCCATCTTCATTTTCATCTCCAAAATAGAGATCTCTATTTTTTTCTCTATATTTGGAGATCTCTTTTTTTTTTCTTTATATTACAATTTGGAGATCTCTATTTTTTACTCCAAAATAGAGTAGGGTTGGAGTAAAACCCAACTCCATAATAGAGTTACTCTATTTTGAAGAAAAAAATAGAGATATGGGTTAGAGATGCCCTTAGTCTCATTATTCATGATTAAACTTGGAGAAGGCAGCCTCACTTTATATTCTTTTACAAATGATTAAGACCTCAAGTTTTTTTGTTTGTTTTAAAGTATTATTATTTGAAAGCCATAGGAAACATTAAAATACACGCTTAACTTCAACTTGTATACGTAGCAGCACTAGTGATTAGGCCTACTAGTGATCATTCTAGGAACTAGGAAGTGATCTAAATAATTAAAAAATCAAAATGATTTAATTTTCTTTCCTTTTAATATTTTTTTTTTGGTCAACTTGAATTTTATTAAGACTTGAAACTTGGTTCAACAACCAAGATAAGATTACAGACTCCCAAACGAGGGAAACTTATGCCGGCGGACAACTAGAAGTCCCCAGAGACAAACGCCAGAGGAAAAAAGGAATTCCCTGGAAACTAAGCCCTAACAAAGGGAGACAAAGTAAACTAGACAGAAAATACAAACAGATAATATTGAAACCAAATCGAAGGAGGACAACTCCTTATCCTGAAAGCAGAAGAAACTAGGCTAACACCTTAACAGTGATAGAACCAAAAAAACAGAAATTCCTTTTCTTCTGAAACATCTGCGCATGTGATTTATCACGGATGCCCTCGGCCAACCGTAAATAACAACTACCTTCTCCTATCACAATGAGAGCCAATCTCTCGAGAACCAAGGATATCATAACCCGGCAAGCAAAGAGCACTCCTAGACGGTCATAGAGACTCACACAAACTCCCAGATGTGACGACGACGACTGATGCGTCTCCTTACGTCTAACTAGAATCCTTCCAAAAAGCAATCATATCTAAACAGATCATGAACGCTGGGACAAGGAGCAAGGCAAAACTTCACTAAGTTAACACACACCATGAACACCAAGGGTAAGAAATCTCTGAAAGTTTTGAAGACTACCAACCAAACAATAAACACGAGACTTCTGCTAAGAAAGGAGCCGAGCCTAAAGGGAACCACGGGATAAAACAAGGAGACAAGGATTGTGAGAAAAGGCAATGGCTTGAGCTGACAAACCATTCCATAACTGCGGCTTAGAAATGAAAATAGGCACAGGACCAGCAACAACATCTGAGACAGGAACAAGCAAACCCCAATGGCAATTATTCTTCAAAACCAACCGTTGATCAAGATCCGGCATCATTGACTTTACTTGTAATCAGAAACCCTCACAGAGAAGACTGCTCTAAACGCTTCCTCAAACAAACACATATCATACCATGAATCCTCCAACAAGGGTCCCCAAACGACGGTTCAACAAGACTGCAAACAACACTAAACACACTAGCTAAACCGGTACATAAGAGAGGCGGAACATAAGCGAGAAACATCACCTACGAGACCAAGACAACACCGGATCTGACTAAGGCAAGAGAGGCTTCTCCTGAAACCGGCAGGGGAGGACGAACAAAGCTCAAACTATCTGACGAGCAAGCCTCACCGTAAAGACCCTCTCCTTCTCTGATCTCACTGACCACACCCTCGATCCACCAGATCTAGACGAGACGACACAAACGGAAGCCAAAACAAGAGAAACATCGAACTACAGAGCAGCGGGGGCCCTCTCACAGCTACGACGAAGAGCGCCGGTCACCGGAGAGGACAAACGGAGATTCGAACTTTTGGGCGGCTGCTAGGGCGAACTCACGGGGTGAGAGAAAGTCTTGTCTATCGTATATGGAATCCCTTTTTCTTTCCATTTAATATATGTCTTGGGATTTCTGGTCATGTAGGTAGGGTTCCAATCAAGCACCATCTAAATTCATAGACTTTTTTTTTCTTTTTTTTTTAGATAATTTTTTTTGCTTCCCCTATTGAACATGCCATTAACAAGCACAACAGTTAGAGAAGTTACGTTTAATTTTGATGTAGATACATTTAACACAATTATTGATCCGAAAACCATTTGACATCATTAAATATTTAAATTGACTATTTTTTCATGCTACAGTTTGAGAGTTAGTTTGGGTCCCCATATAAGGACTAGAAAATCTATACAAACCTTTTGTTGTAAACTTGTAATCAGTAATAAATCTTTACGCTAAGAGTTTTGCAGTGCTCACTCATGGAGTTAGTGGAATACTTCACCGAAATCTGAATACACGTTTCTATTATTCTATATATAAGTAAGTAAAAATATCTTCTTATTCCAAGTGTTCAAATAATCAAATTTATTTAACTTTAAACAAAGTTTGATAATATTTGGATAGAGATTAAACTATCCTCCATGTGAATACGAAGCTTACAATATCGTGTGTACGTAGATTTAGGCTTATTTCATTTAGATTAGACTTAAGATCTTCCAAGTCAATCGGTGGGAGAACGAGAGATGTTCAAATGGATGCCATTGGGGAAAGAAACTAGTGGTGTACGAGTGACCTCGGTGTCTTGTGCCATCGAGAAATCGTAGTTGATGACAAGATGGTGAAGGAGGATTGCAATCTGAAGTCTTGCAAATTCTGCACCAGGACACAATCTCAATCCACCTCCAAATACCATGAACGTCCTAGAACCATGAACCAGTTCTTTGCCCTGTTCCACGTTTTCATCAATTTATATTCTTTGGAAGATATCTTTGATTAGATATCGAAAATGCGTTAGAAAGACTAGAATCAGTATATACCTCCCATCTCCATGGATTAAACTCGTAAGGGTTCTCATATATCGCAGGATCATAATGAATCAGTGAACTTGCAACTACCACCATCCAACCCTTTGGAATCGTATATCCTGTGACAAATGTTTGCACCACAAAACGTTTAATTTAGAGAATACGTTTGAAGAAGTGGCCGCCTTTTTATAGTAATACTTGCCTTTAATTTCAACATCTCTTAAAGCTTTTCTAAACAATACTGGAGTCACATTTGCCAGTCTAAGAGTCTCATTAATCACCTGCATTGCAACATATGCTTCGTTTTTAATCTTTCTCATATTATTATTGAAATTACTAAAAGATATCTACAAGTTACCATATTGGTGAATGTCATGTTGTTTTTGTACTCTTCCCAGCTTACTCCAGATTTCTTATCAACTCTGTTTTGAAGGATAGCATCATGCTCTCTCTGCCATATTATAAGCATATAATGTCATTTCGATGCTTCTTTTGTCTTCTTTAGATAAGTGAAAACTTGTTAGTTTATATATATATATATATATATATATATATATATATATATATATATATATTACCTTCAACTCTAAGAAAACTTTATGGTTATTGGTAACATATTTTACTGCCATGGAACCAACTGTAGATGTAGTATCTTTAGCGGCGACAGGAATAGCAAAGATGTTGTCCACGACGGCTTGGTCATCGAAGATGACATCTTTTCGCATCGTGTTGAGGATGTCTTCGTGCTTCTCTTCCAATTCTTTCCTTGATAAGAGAACATTCGCTATTACCTTCATCGCAGATTTGCGTGCCTAGATGCAATTGATAGAAACAATTTTTAGACTTTTAGTCCAACAGAATAAAATTGATTTTATTAAAAGTTTTAGAAACAAACTTATAGATACATTATTATGTCAAAACATTTGACACTCCATACTATATACTGTCCATGTGCATAAAGTACAATGAATTAATTTAGATATTGGATAACAAAAATTAATAAATATCAGAATTCTAATGTTATTAATTTTTAAAAGTTTTACTGTATAAAAGATATTCTTAAAAACAGAGACAAAGTACTTACCACAATAGCTTTGTAAAACGACTTCCAGGTAGAAAGACTAAAAGATGACTTATACCAATCAAGATTGAAGGCCATGAAGATGTCCATCAGATTATCTTCAGCCTCTGATTTGAGGTCACTTATCAACTTGGGGGTCAAGTGCTTTATTATCAACTACAAAAGTAACGTACAAAATTATTGTTAACAAATTTTAATTCATCAACAAAAAAAGAGAAAAAGAAAAAAACCTGATGTACATACGTTTGCAACTGTCTCCTTAATATCGAAACTCCCCAAGCTAGCCTTTGATTTAAGATCTTCGCAGGTCGCTCGGTCCATGTCTCCAATCAACTTCCACTTCAAACCCTCGGTGCCAAGAAAGTTCAGAGTGATTTGTTTGACATGCTTGTGGGTCTTCCCATGATCGACTAATGATTTGTCTTTTCCAAAGACTTTGAAAAACCCATCCGGAAGGCTAAACATGAAAGACTTGTTTTCTTGCCGTAAAATCTCGTACATCACATCATGGTCTGTCACTACCACGGTGTTGGATCCAAAAATGTTGGTCCGAAATAGTGTCCCGTACCTAAAACGTTCACCCAATTACAAACATATATGCAAATACACAAGGGTTCTTCTCGCTAAATGATTAGTTTGATTATCTAACCTGGACATCCTCTTTTTGAGAAAGGGAGAGGTCTCGTAGAATCCATGAGATTTAAAGAAGGCTATTGTCTCTCCGATGATTGGAAAACCCATTGATCCCGGAGGTAACTGGCCATCGCACTTGGGGTTTGACCATCGGTACCACCATCTGCTGATCACTACAACAACTAAAGCTGTAACACATATCGAAATGTTCCAAATGATGTTCATTTTACTGTGTCTTTCAAGTTTGAAGAGTCGCAAGTTCGGATCCTTAGCTGTCTCCTATATATATATATATATAATATTATATATAGAGAAGAAGAAAAATAACTACAAGTTCAGCAGATTTACATATATATATATTTTTTTATATTATCAAACATAACGTTTTATTGATTTATTTAATTGTTAGATGTTGTTTCGCGTGTAACACCTAAAATTACTTTTATATTATACAGTGTAATTATTGTAAACGTTAAATTACTGACGTTATTATATAATTTGTCTAATAACAATTATTATCAAACTACATCTAATAATTTAACTAATCGTTCTAGTTCGGTGGAAGAGTTGCTCGTCGGTCCAAGTCAGGGATTATTTTTTTTCAAGCGCAAAACTGTTCAGTTTAATCCTCTAATCATATGGTATGCGCTTATTGTTTACAGCCAATTCGCACATATGGGGAATCCTACTTCTGGGATACTCTTTCTTTAGAGATTAGTCTCAGACCCTTATATAGATTTTTTTTTTTTACCCCTACATAGGTTTGGAGATTTATTCTAAAGATTTACAATCACAAAATTGAATTTAACTTTTCTGCCAATTACTCAGAGACAATTTCACAGTTAGTGTATTTGAGTTCGAACAATTATAAGATGGGTGACCTTTTGAAAAATGATTGCCAGAATTCTACAAATAAGGACAAAACACCAAAAAAGATCACATGGTGATTTGTATAGACGGTAAACAAGTCTTTAAAGTCTCCTAGACATAGCGTACTGACCATAGGATAAAGGTGGGTTTACTGGCCTAAAGAGAAATCAGAAAAAAACCCAGACTAATGTGGAGTCAAGAGGACTCACACTAGTAGGAGGTTACGATGTTGGTGAGCAACAAGGACGTTACAATCTATTAGTATAGGTGAATCGTAACACCCGAATTTCAGGAAATACTGTGGCGAATGCATAGAAGGCTTAAAATTTAATTTTGCCACCTATGTAACAAACATGCACTTATCTTTTCGGTCAACCGACCTAAGAAAACTCCACAATTAAATGTGCTTGAGCTCGAGCGATTTCAAGTGTGACCTTTTGGAAAATGATTGTCGGAACTGTGTGAGTAAGAACAAAACATTGGGAAAGTTCGTCATCTTCTTCCTTTCCTCGATTCATCATCATCATCATCTTCATCTTCTTCCTTTTCTCGATTCATCATCATCATCATCTTCTTCTTACTCCTTGTCCTTATTCTTCGACTTCCATACTGCAAGCTTCGGCTTCGAGATCTTGCCGCCGTTGCCTCCACAGCTCCACTCGTGGTCGTGGGGTTCTCCTCCGAAGACAAATCTCATAATTTTTTTTTATAGTGTTAATGGGTCGTTATTTTGCAAGCCCAACAATCAAAAATATCTTTAGCCCAACAATCAAAAACATCTTTAGCCCTAAATTAGTAAACCGAAATAACCGAATGACAAAAACCAAAAGAACCGTTTCCAAACTGAACCGAACCGAAATTTTAGTCGGTTCGATTTGGAACAGCTTTCAATTTTGAAAATAAACGAAAACCCGAATAAACCGAACCGAAATACCCGAATTAACCGAAGTCGCAGGCCTAATTTTTTTCTTGCTATAAATTTTTATGGTCTTATCTAGATGAGTGTTTACCACCAACCACTATTAGATTTTTATATGTTAAATGTCTTTATTGGGTGGCTACATACCTCTCAACCAGTAGCATCATTTTTTTTTTTGTCAAAACATAACAAAGGTTCATACAAGCCATATGTGTATAGGTAAGGAAGCTTTACACAAAGTACAGCAACACAAAAGGAAATACAAACACTACACAAAGGTAGCTCAAACAGTTCGACAAAGATTCATGGGAGCTTGGATACCAAATCTAAGAAGAAAAATGATGCAAGTGATCACACGGTCCATCGAGGGGTCATCCACAGACAAGACGTTGGACAAATTAATGGTCAATATCATCAGATTGAGTGAGGTTGAAGAAGTTTCAGGCCAAGCTTCTCGCCGGCACAAGAATATATGGACTGGTATGCTGACCAAACTGAAACGACCGCACCCAAATTTTCAATCCTCACACAGGATCCACAGAAAACGAACACATCAGAACCCCATAATTCCGACGAGACAACCGGTACAGAAATGCTCCTTACAAAAACTCCCACAAATACACTAAACCCCACCTCATGGGCAAAAAATTTGTCAATGAAGCATACATCTCCTATGAGGATGAGGATGACGATGAGAGTAACGATTGGTGGTTTTGGCCAGATCATGAGGCAAAGGAGGAGAACAAGCAGAAAGCAGCCAATTCGGTTGGAGATGTCGTATCCCAGGAAAAAAGCTCTCCATAAGTCATGACTTGATAGGATAATTCTTGTATATAGGCAAGATCTCCGATTGATGAAGCACTGATTCTATAAGTGCTAATTTCTGCAAGATGTGGCACAAGGTAGGTGAAAGATGGGAAATGTCGGACACCATATGTCCTCTTTATTGTTACTAGATGAGTACCCGCGCACTGCGCATATTATCTTTTGGCGATATGAACAATTTTATTTTTACTGTCAATATGAGATTGTGTATTGAGTAGTCAAAAACTAAAGCACAAACCATGGTGAACAATATATGTGACTGAAAATTTGGAGTAGCCACCACAAATGATTGAATCTTCTTTTTCTCTGGCACTGTTTTAAAAAAAAACTGTAGTAAATTTGGTCAATTCTCAAGTCTCATAATCTGTTCTACCTCTTAAGAATCAAACCCAAAATGACCAGTTTCTTCTTATTCAATAGTAAGATTACATTTAACAACACACATACCAGTCCTAGATACATAAAATAAAAATTTAGAAACAACACCACTCAAAGACAAAATCTTTAAGGTTCACCATAGTGGGAATGAACTTGTAATCTTGTGTATAGTTGAGCAGTTAGAGTCATGGAAGAAGGTTTGCAGAGAAGGAAAACAACACAACAATGTAAAATTAAGAGATAATTTTGATTTTTCTCGTTTGGTATCAAATGAGAATGAATATAATCACTTACAAACTATAATTAGAAGAACTAATTAAACATCTTTCTCTATATATTCACGACTCCTGCCATATAAGGATTTGTTATTTTCGAACCTGCTACACTGTACCAAAGCAAGAAATATAAGAATAATTAAAGAAAATAGTAAGCAAAACATAGCATGCAATTCCCATAATGAAGAACTAACTTGTAATCTATTTTGAGCAAAAGAAATAAATCATTACTGATGCATTAACATAGTATAGGTAAGCTACAAAAATAACCAGTTACAACCAATATAAATCCGTTCATGTGTGGATATAGACTCTTGAGAAGCCTAAACAGCCACAAGCCGTACCCATCAGCTATTTAGAACAATAAGCATACTAATAAGTTTCAATTAGACAATTTATAGATGATGTTAAGATTGTCTTAACATCAGTATAAGACAATTTTGTTTCTTTAGGAAGTTCAATCCTTTGTTATCTTCAGCATTCGAATCCATATTCTAAAGCAAAGTCTTGTTGGTGATTTCTTCAAAAAAGTACTCTATGAATATGCTTGATCTTCAAGTTCTCTTTTCTCTAAAGAAAAAAGTCATCTTCCACACATCTTCGTTCACTACAAAAAAAAAACAGTAAGATGTGAGAGATATTATAAAGGAGCAGTTACTACGAAAATCAAAGCAAGGAAAGGCAAAAAGGGTTGAAGTAACAGTTACTAAAAAAATCAAGCGAGGGAAGACGAAGAGGATCAGTCAAGCAACATAAAGAATTCAAAATGATTGGTTGATTTTAATCATGGACATATGGCACTCTCTCCATTGCTGATGTGGCAGAAGGATGGAGAGAGTTGACTAACTTTCATAGTATAGATTTGAAGATTTATCCAAGGATTAAGGCTTTGAAAGGGTTAAGAAATATTTAAAAAGGAGGGGGAGGGAGGAGAGGGGAAACAAGAAAGCAAAGAGAAAAATATTAAAGACTAGAGAAAGGAGAAGCAGATTGAGGAGGCGTAACCGGAATCTCCCAATGCCGGTGAGCAGAAATTTCACCGGCGTCGAAACATTTGGCTGAGAAAGGAGTCTTGATATTAATGTTTGGAAGAGAAAATGCCACTTGTCTCTCTTTACTTAATTTCTTTTGTGCAGTTAAAAACAAACATTAGAATCAATTTCAAGAAATAAAAATATGTGTAGGGGGAAGTTTTCAAAAGGTTCTCACTAATATAAAATAATTTAAAAAAAACAAAGATAAATATGGATCGATTGTCAAATAAGATCTTTTAAAACTCTTTCAGAGACTTATACACATGTTAATACACATGCCAGTTTATGCTATGAGTTGTTTCAAGTTGCCAGTGGGAATAACTACAGAAATAGAATCTCTTCTTATGCAATTTTAGTGGGAAAAGAGCTCAAATCAACGAAGTATTCCATGGATTGCCTGGAAAAAATTACAAAATCCAAAGAAGGAAGGAGGCTTAGGGTTCAAGGATTTAGCAAAGTTTAATGATGCCCTCTTAGCCAAACAAGCATGGCGTTTAATCAAATACCCTAACTCCCTCTTTGCACGAATCATGAAGCACATATACTATAGAGATGAATCTATTCTAGATGCAACAACAAGAAAAAACCAGTCATATGGATGGTCTTCAATCTTAATTGGACTAGAGCTTCTTAAAAAAGGATCACGGTACATTGTTGGCGATGGTAAATCAATACGTTTAGGGGTTGATAATTTCCTTAACACCCATCCTCCGAGAACAATCCAAAGTATACCACCACAATCAAACATGTTACTAGAAAATGTAATTTCCAGTGATAACGGGTTTAGATCATGGGACACACATCGATTATCATCATTTGTCGATCAAGCAGAGGTAGACAGAATCAAAAACATTTACCTTTCACAAGAAGAACAACCTGATAAATTTATTTGGAACTATTCGCGTTCGGGAGAATATACAGTCATGACTGGTTACTGGTTTACCACACACTATCCCTTTGATCCAGGCGTCGTACCTAACATTCCACATGGATCTGTTGAGCTTAAAAACAAAATTTGGAAACTCAAACTTCTCCCCAAAATAAAACATTTCCTCTGGCGCATTGTATCACAAGCTGTACCAACAAAAACAAGACTACAGACTAGGGGCATGAACATTGATCCGATGTGCTCAAGATGTCACCAATCGGAGGAAACTATTCACCATGCACTGTTCTCTTGTTCCTTTGCAACGATGGTCTGGAGATTTTCAAACACTAATGCTATAAATGTTAATGACTTACCGGAATCTGTTGAAGACATTATCACTCAACTTGTTTCCCATTATTCACAGACTATAAATATTTTTGATTCTATCATGCCTTTTATTCTACTTTGGCGAATCTGGAAAGCAAGGAATAACTAGATGTTTAATGACTACCGTGAGAGTCCGTCTAAAACAGTATTACAATCAAGATCAGATACAAAAGAATGGTTAACACATCTAAAACCTCCGGAGAATAGACAAGCCACGTCGGTAACAACCAACACTCGTTGGTCACCTCCACCACACCCGTATATCAAATGCAATTTTGATGCTAGTTTTAAGTCTAATACTCATCAGGCAACAAGCGGATGGATCTTTAGGAACCATGAAGGAGAAGCAAAAGCTTGGGGTGCAACAAAACTAAGTCATACTGGATCACCTTTAGAAGCAGAATCAAAGAGTCTACTAATTGCTTTGCAGCAAGCCTGGATAAGAGGTTATCAATCAGTCATTTTTGAAGGGGATTGTGAAGTCTTGATCAAATTGATTTCTGGACAAATATTAGATGTATCTATATTTAATCTCCTCAAGGACATAAGATCTTGGTCTTCCAAATTCCATCAAATATCATTTCATTTCACTAAGAGAGAAAGTAATAGAGCAGCACATGTTTTAGCTAAATTTGGATGTAATGATAACCAATATTACTCTAATTCTGTATTTGTGCCAGATTGGCTAATTCAAACTCTTTGTAATGATTCCTCTTAATCAATATATTTATCTTTTGTGGAAAAAAAAAAAAAAAAAAAAATTGGTTTTAATTTTTTTCTTTAAGTTTGTATGCACTGTATATGTTCTTTCTAGATTTTTATTGGCATCATCGTTACTTTCAGTTCAATTTCAACAGTTTGAAATTTTCAAATAGTTCATTTTAATTTTAAACGACATGTTTCAATATGTCGCTTGTATCTTACTAACCAAAAAAATCCACTGTTTTATTTTCAGGTTATAGTATTTTCAGGTTTTAGTCAAATAAAAATAAATGCACTCACATAAGGACAAACTTTATTCATGCATGTACCGTAAATTAATATAGATACTAGTAGATATCTCGATCAACATTTTTAAAAAAGATGATAATATAATAACAAAAGTATTATTATATTTTTTCTAAAAAGTTATTTTGTTTGAAATAAGATTTTTAAAAATATTATTTTTCTATGTCAGTTTTTCTAAATACCCTTTCATGTTGTCTATTTTCAAAAATATCTTTTTTTAATATATAAAATAATTAAATTTTAAGTCTTAAGCTCAAAATACTAAACCCTAATCCTTCAAAACTATCCTAAATATACAATACAGAATCAAAACCTAAAAAAAAATTTTAAAAATTAATTTAATATATTGTAATTGTGTAAAAAAGGATAAAAATAAAAATATTGAAAAGTGGTATCCTAAATAAAATATTTCTAACAAATTCTCTTATTAAGGTGTCAACACCATAAGAAAGCAACACATCCTTCTTTTATTGTTTTAATTCATATAATAATAATTGTTAATATTAGTTGATATTGCATCTCCAATAATTGAAGTATTTGATTTTTTTTTTTTTTTTGACAACAGCTTACAAGATTGACTCAAACAAGCCAATTTGAAGGGAAATTGTTTACAAAGGTAACTTGTTGCAGAACTGAACGAACACGTCGAGCCAAATTATCCGCTTTACCATTCTGAGTGCCAGGGACATAGACTACAGAATACGAAGTAAACTCCTCTCTGTCCGCCTGGATATCCTCCAAATAAGGTGTGAAAGCTGGCCACTCAGAAGGCGAAGACACCATCTTCACCAGGTCAGAGCAATCAGTAAGAAAAATGACGGATTGGTTATCTGCTCCAATCATACATCGCATTGCCCAGATTAGGGCCTCGATCTCCGCATGAAGAGGGGAGAGACTTCGCCGAAGATTGGAAGCGCCCATGGTTGTTTCATCCCCCCGGGCGAAACACAGAACCATCCTCGACCAGCAAACTGATCCGTCGCTTTCCATGAACCATCCACAAAGCAAAGAAAACTTGAGGAAGCCCTCAGAAGCCTTGGACCTCCGAAGCCTCTATCAGAAGAAATACCCAAAGGAGGGTGACCCTCCGCTGCCCCTACGACCTCTGTCTGAGCTTCAAACCAGTCTTTAGCCTCATCCTCCGCTAACCGCAGTATTGCTACTGGGTTGGAGTCCAAATTAGAAAAGAGTTTATCGTTACGTGCTTTCCAAATATACCATAAGATCCATGGGAATCTATCCTGGTGAGGAACATCCTTAAACCGCCAGAAAAGAAAATCCATGTTTGTAAAAACCGATTCCGATGGGAAGACACCCTGTGCCGTCGAAAACTGCGACAGAGCCCAGACCTGTCTGGCTGGCGGGCATTCAAAAAGAGTGTGGTTTATCGTCTCCTCATCATATCCACAAAGACCACATACTGAATCACAATTAATTCCACGTTTCCGTAGATTAGCTGTAACCGCCACGCAACCCGAAATCACTTGCCACATAAAATGACGTAGTTTTGGCCGGCACTGGAGTGTCCACACGAAAGCCTGAAGAGGGACATAGTTCGGCCCTATCACCGGCGGAGCAACCGTGTCCGCGACATTAGACCGAAGGAGATGGTACCCTGACTTAACCGTATATTGTCCTAACTTAGTAAAATGCCAACCTAGCGTATCCGGTTTATCTGGTAACCGCAGCGGTAAGGCAGAAATCATGGCAGCATCTTCCGGTACAAAAGTAGCCGAAAGTAAAGCCACGTCCCAGGAATTTGAATTCCTGTCAATAAGGTTTTGAACGGACAGCAGAGGGTCAAACGGCAACCCTGTGCTGATAGCTGGTCTCGGGAATTGAGCAGAGATCCACGGCAACCCTGTATTTGATCATCTTTTATTTTTTATTCATAAAAATTCATTAATAAAATATACACTTATAGTATTTTCGGTTTATTT
Source organism: Camelina sativa (assembly GCF_000633955.1). Classification (NCBI taxonomy): domain Eukaryota; kingdom Viridiplantae; phylum Streptophyta; class Magnoliopsida; order Brassicales; family Brassicaceae; genus Camelina; species Camelina sativa. The sequence continues at coordinate 8,754,209 of NC_025693.1, forward strand.
AATTGGATCTAGCTTCGATCCAGCTTTCGATTTCATGTTATTAAAAGTTAGCCCTTCATTAACATATATCTTATTCAACTCGATTCACAAACGCTTGCATCCATTCTTGGTTAATTTCACACATATTAAGAAAACAATTTATTTTTTTCTTTACTTTTCACTAATACATTATTTCATTTGTTTTAAATAATTAATAAGTTAAAAATGAAAGATAAAACTGGATATTTGATTGATAAAATTATCCCCTATATAATAAAAGGAAAGTACAAAACTTTTTTTTTAGACTATATAATTTTTATAAGTTGGTTACAAAATAGGTTATAAATTAAATATAGGTTAGTTATAAAAAAGTTTTAACTGGTCAATGCATAAGCTATATGAATACACTTCAAAATATTCCAAAGAATTCTCTTAAAGAGAATATTTCAATGATTTATACAATTTCAAAAATAAAATCTTTAGTATTTCATGTATTATTACAAAATATATATTGTTAGGCGTAAAATGAAATAAAATCTTGACTATTTATCTTATTGTGCAGTTGAAAATAAAATATTACGTAAGCACGAGTCATATTAAACTTTCACCAAACATGTTAAAAACTTAAAATAAAAATAAACAACAAATATAACCATTTCTCATACATAAAATTACAAAATTAACAATATAAAACTTACAAAATAGATGTTATTTTCGAACCATCATATTTAGCATATGATTTTATTGCATAATATTTTATCCAAAAAAACTTCTAAGAAAAATCATATAAATTATATTTTATTCTAAAATTATAATATAAATAAAAAAATTTTAACCCGTACTCTAGCACGGATCCTAATCTAGTACAAGTAATATAAAAAAAAAAAAATTTGATTCTAAAATGACAAATAAAAAAAACCAAAGGGAGTATTAATTAAACACATGTAGATCTTATGTTGAAGTCAATAGCTTAAGAGAAGCTGACCAAGGCCTAGAAGCAAACAACTGTTGACTTTAAGCATTTCGATATCTCCGGTGATCCATTCCATGAAATCGGATTTATTTAATTATTTGTTATATGATAAAAACATGTAAAAAGAAACGTCACATCTGATGGAGAACATTTTAAAGAAAGTTACATCTTAGATAAGAGATAACGTGGATTTGGGGAGGCAAAGTATAGCAGTTCGGTGCTTTGCTCGAACTGTAACATCTCCTCTTGAGGCAGTGTCACCCATGCTTCAACTCCTTGTCCGTCCTTAGAGTCGATCAACACAGTCACATTTTCTAGAATTGGAGAAACATTTCCAGTGAACCAAACCGGAAATCCCCACCCGAAGCAAGTCTTATAAAGAGGCATCTTGCACCAGCTAGTTACAACGTGCATGTCATAAAGCTCGTAGCTAAACTTGGTAGCCGCCATTGCACCAAGCAATTTCGAACCTATCGTCAAACCTGATGACCCTTCCTCATGTTGGATTAAATGGGATAACTCCTCGTTTCTTTTTTGTAGTTCCTTAACAATTTCTACACTCTCCATCTGACCTTTTCCATTCAAGGTCAGGGTGGAGAACAAGGGGTTACCCATTAGGTTTTCCGACAAAAGGGTGGGTATCTTGGACCGCAAGTTATTCGCTTGGTACAGAACTTTCTCACGAACTGTGTCTGTCGATGCAGCCACAACACATTTCCATATAAGTGAAGTCAAACTCTGGACCCGCGTAGGTCGAGGCACGGCATCACTAGCGACTTTCTTCTTGAGCTCTTCGATCTTAGACGCCACAAACACAAATCTCTTCGTGAGAATTTTTCTTTTACCTAGCTGATCCTCCCCTGCAATTGTAATGGCTTCTTGTGCTGGTGGGTAAAGCTTTGTGAAAGAAAAGTCAGGATTGGCCACCGAGTCGCTCTCTCCTCGAGCTGTGGCAGCCCAAAATTGGATGAAATACGATAGAGCGGCTGCATCGCCAAGCTTATGGGAGATGCCGATTCCGATCGCCATGCCACCACACTTGAAGTAGGTTGCTTGCACAAGAAGCAATGGCCATGTCGAATTGGTCTCGGCGGCCTCTACAGGAAGCAACTGTTGGAGAGATTTCATATCTGGGTCTCTCAGAAAAGTAGAGAGAGTGCAGTTATCGACGCGTGCGTCCACAAAGACAGCTCCTTCGTCGCTACTGTCGATGGTGAATCCATTGACTCTTCCAGCGAAAGGGTGGAATTTTGTCAAGGTCTCGGACAGGGAAGTTTTGAGAGTTTGGGAAGTTTGTTCTTGAGAGATCAAATCATCTTTGGTATAGAAAATAAATGCAACGGCATAAACCGGAGCTATTATCTGATCCATAAAAGAGAGTTGAAGAGTTCGAAGATCATTTGGAGTTGGAATTGATGGCTTTATGATCTCTCTACCAATGGTTTCAACCTTCACTGTATCCATGGTTGTTTCCTCTTTGGACGATGAGAACTGTTTCTTATAAAAACATCTCTTCAGTTTCTAAGTTTAAGGACTTGATGTTTGACAACAACAAAAAAAGGACTACTTGATTAAGTTTAGGTTAAATATAAATCATCTATACACTAAAAAAATTGAAGTAATTATTAGAAATACCTTTTATAGATACCTTTTATAGAGACTTTTTTTTGCCATTTTCATTTTTTCCTTATTTTATATAATTACAAAATATTAAAATAATTTTTAAATTTTTTTTTAGGTTTGGATTCTCTATTTCATATTTATGATAGATTCTAAGGGATAAAGTTTAGTATTTGGTATTTAGAGTTTATAATTTAGTCATTTTATATATAGAAAAGGGTATCATCAAAGAATATAACAAGATAAGGTATTTTTGTAAGAAAGTATAGAAAATGGTATTTTGCAAAAATATATTTTTGCATATGACCTAACAAACTTCCACGATTTCATAGGGGTTATTTTTGATGAAAAAATATTTTGGAATCCATGGATGAATCTCTCTCTTATTTATCTCATTAAATTAATCAATCACAAATTTTGGAATTGGCGGAAAAAAAAATTCAAATTTTCATTTTATTGATTTAAAAGTTTTTCAAATAGAACAAAAATTTTCATTAAAATTAAAAGAGAAAATAGTGAAAATAGTAATAAAATAGATATTTTTGAAAGGAGCTCTACAAAAAAAAAATTCTTACAATTTCTCTAACTAAAAATCCATATTGGGACAGGTCTACAATATCGCATATTGGCATGATATGTTGGTTGTTTTTATATTTTTATTTGAACAATACTTGGGTTCACCCCTAAGGGTGAACCTCTCCATTCACCTCTTAACAAAATAAGGCAATAAAATCTGTATACATTATTATAAAATTAAAAAACTTAAATCGCACTTAAATAAACCCAAACCGACATATAATTTTGTTCTAATTGTAAAATCTAAACCATAACATCTCATTTGTGAACCCAAACCGACATATTATTTTGTTCTACATGTAAAATCTAAACCCTAACTATCTCATTTGTGAACCCAAACCGACATATAATTTCGTTCTAATTAGAAAATCTAAACCCTAACTACCTCATTTGTAAACCCAAACCGACATATAATTTCGTTTTAATTGTAAAATCTAAACTCTAACCACTTCATTTGTAAACCCAAACCGACATAATTTTATTCTAAGTTTAAAAATCTAAACCAAGCCAATATTTAACTTTCCTTAACTAAAAGTATGCAGAATTTGTTTCCTTAATTTGGTTTGCTTTTTAATTTAATTTTAATTTATTTTTGAAATAAAATATTAGATGGAAGATTCTGATTGGTTGAGATAAGAGGGAGTGAATGGAGAGGTTCACCCCTAAAAGTGAACCTAAGTATTTTTCTTTTTATTTTTCACAACTACCTAATTTGTTAGTATACAATAATTTAATAATTATTTGAAACAACCACTCATAAATAATAATTAATTTAACTATATTTAATTGAAACACGTTATCCTTACTATCATTTAAAATATCTATTACAGTATAAGATTTAAACATATATTTTAAGATGTTCAGGATTTGTTTTCTAGTATTAATTGATCATCTTAAAATATAAGGAACTGTTATTGGAGAGATGATTTCTAAATCCATTTGGAATAGTAAATTCTAAAAATCAAAACACATGGATTTTGAAAGGCCTGAGCGTTCGGATATCGGATCGGATTCGGTTCGGATTTTTTGGATTTCGGATTATTTGGATATTGACTCTAACATCCATTCGGGTATTTATAAAATTTGGATCGGTTTCGGTTCGGATAATTTGGATTTTGGATCGATTCAGATATGATTATTGATAACCAAAATTAAACCAAAAGTTATTGGACAATGTTTTATTCGAATATTTTTTAATCTTATTGTACCCAAATAACCATACAAATGGAGTATTAAAAAAAAAAAGATAGAAATTAAGTATATGACAAGGTTCTCATAGAACTATACAAATAAATAAAAGATATGAGACATCTATCAGAATATTAAACTATTTCTTATATGTTCGAATATATTTGGATATCTATTGGATATCGGTTCGGATCGGATAATATCCGATATCCAAAATAATGGAAGCCAAGAACCGATCGGTTATTTTCTTAATATCGCTTTGGTTTTAATCCACTTATTTCGGTTCGGATACGGTTCGGATTTTTGGATTCGGATTTTATGCCCAGGCCTAGATTTTGAAATAAGATGTTTAATCATTGGATTTGAATCCTTCTATTTTACACTTTCAAATCCATTCAAATCCATTTAAAACATAATGTAGATTTTGAAATCCAAAAACAAATTATTAAATGAATAACATGGGATTTTAACAAATATTTGTAAATCATAGAACCAATGACATCTAATTTTGATAAGTATTTTAAAATCAATGATTGAATAACACATGACTTTTGTTTGGATTTTCAAATCCATTAAAATCATAGAACCAATAACCCCTTCTAAACCTCTCCGAATAATATGGAAACAAAAACCTCTATGTAACCCTAAGTATTCGGGTACTTGGGTCGGGTTCAAGTAAGAACCGATCGTGTTTGTGTCTTTTGGGTAGAGAAGTTTAGAACACAATATGGTAAACAGAAAATATCGGTTCTGGTTCGGTTCAGATTTTATCGAGTCGGATCAAAAATTTCAGAACCTATAAATAGCTGAGAAAATCGGGTATCATTTGGGTTTGGGTATTTTGTACCCGATTACCCAAAAACTTTATGCTAAATATTAAAAATTTTGATTAAAATTTTGAAAAATAGCTAAACATTTCCACATAGTTTTGGTTCTTTTGAGTATTTTGGTTTTTTTTTTATCTAGAAAAAATAATATTTACATCTAGAAAAAAATAATATTTTTGAATTTTAAGCTGTAATTTTGAATAATTATGTTATAAGAAAATAAATTATAACTAATATTTTATGTATATTAATTTATTTTGGATATACCAGGTACCCATGTGGTTTTCGGTTTGGTCCTTGGTTTTGTTCCGGTTCTTTGGGTTTACGAGTATAAGACTTAATAGGGTATTTTAGCGGTTCTAAATTCGAATTTGGGTTCATATTTTTAAGTCGGTTCCGAGTTTTTCGCCCAAATCTACCTTTATGATTTCTAATTGTAGGAAATATAGCTGGCAGTGCATCCTTAGTTGAAACTACATCTTATTTTATTTTATGTATATCCGATGATATATGTTTTTTTTGCCTCTTAAAAATTAACATTAAATTTTGAATCTTCTCATAAAAATTTAACATACGTAAAAAATTATTTAACAGAACTAAAATACATATCAGTTAATTAGTTATATACTGATACATGTTATTAATTTTGAATCATTTTTTAGTAAATATGCTCAAAAATATCATAGTGATTTAATTTTTCTTGTTCTCCTTTTTTAGTAAATTAAAGGTGAACAAGAAAAATTAAGTGGTATATCTTCGTAGCCTTTCCCTTTAGTCGGTTTATTTTCCAAATAAAATGCTGTATTCTTAAACTATATAGTGCATCAAATTGTTCTCAACAAAAATTTAAATGTGGGCCCTAAAGTTGTTTAGAAAAGACAAAAGTGATTGGCCTTGTGATTTAACTCTTAGCACATGACATGTCTTGAATGAAAATAATAATAATATTCATCTCAAAAACTTCAAAAGTATTGGTTCTATCAAATTTTAGTTGACTGTAAAATGGTTAAAAAATCTAGAAAATTGGAGTAATACTTGATGTTTTCAATTTTAAAATCATTGTTGAACCGACAACGAATCTGCTTAAAATATCTAATTAAATTTTGTTGTTTATTTTTCGAAATAAAAACTAATTAGATCTCATTTATAGTATATAAAAGTGCTATTGACAGACTTTAGTCAAGTGGCCCTGCACAGAGCCTTGGTGTAATGTGTGAGTGCCTAGAGAGTGAAGGTGTTTCTGTAGGTTGTATTGTAAACTTTTCTTATTTGCTGCAAAGTATAATATTAATGAGCAAAAATATCATAGTGATTTGATAATCGTGAATAAAAATTAGGATAACAAGAAACACCTTCGTGGGATTTACCGTTATCTATCTGTGAATTTATCTACAGCTCTACTATACCGAAAATATGATAGACCCCATCCCCAAAATAATCATCATGGGAACATCTGGACATGGAATTGATTTTACGATTGTGATTAAACTTGTTGTTGATGAATGTAATTTGGGTTCATTGTCTTGCAAGGTAACGTGAGTAAACATGACCTTCAAGAGACGTGAACGTGTAGCCTTCCCACTCGTATTTTTCTATATGTTTGATTTATTATAAAAAAAAATTATAAGATGAAGACACGCTACTGAATCAATCAATGGACAACGAATCTTCTTCATATATCTAATTGATTATTATTGATTATTTTTCGGAATCAAGACTAATTTGAATTATATTATATAAGAGAACAAATGGACTTAGTTTATCGAAAATCTAGTAACATGCAAGGGCAGTTGATTATCTGTCACGGAGATCTATTTTTCTTGATTAATCAATTACTAGAGATCAAAACTACCGATATATTTTTATATACTGTATGTTAAAATTTTATATGATAGCGAGGATAATGTGTTCTAATTAAATATATTAATATAGTGAAATAAAACATGATTGTTTAATCGATTATTAATAACCATATACCAATAATTTATGCAAAATCAAGATATCATGACATATATTCAAGATCTACTCCAAGTCAATTCAAATTTATACATATGGGTTTAGATCAAATTTTACAAATCGAGATCTCATCATCATATCATATTTTAGAAAATCCATATCTGATTTTTTATAATACTTATACAGTTGTACTAGTTCAATTTTATACATATGGGTTTAGATCAAATTTTACAAATCGAGATCTCATCATCATATCATATTTTAGAAAATCCATATCTGATTTTTTATAATACTTATACAGTTGTACTAGTTCAATAAAAGAGAGATTTTTATATACTACTAGATCATCACCCGTGGTAAACCGTAGAACAAATTTTTATATATTGTATTTTAATTTATAGTTTTATTTATCTAAATTTTAAAATTCAAAATAATTCTTATTTATGATAAGAAATTGTTTTCTTGTCATAATTTATTTATTTTTAAAAAATTATATAACTTGTTTCTTAGTTGTATATTTCCAAAATAAATATGTTTAATTTCTATTTTTTACTTATAAATTAAGATTTATTTTTTAAATTTACTGATTTTATTGGATTTTATTTAATAATTTTTAAGATTGCATATACTAAATCTGTTTATTCGAGATATCTTCTATTGGTAGTTAAAAATAGTAAAATAAGAATTTAACTCTTGTTTAAGTATTAGATTAATAATACTTAAATTTTACATTAATATCGATTCAAATCTGTCCCATCATACAAATCATCATGCAATATACTTCGTCTATGTTATTTAAAATTTTTAATATGTTTAAATATCATAATTTAAGAAATTCTATTAAGTTTAGATATATTAATTTTAAAATCTACTATATAGGGTAGAATTAAAACAAAATCAACTTTACAGACCAAACTCATCATATATAAATTTAATAATTGATTCTTATTAAGGGAAGCTTCCGGCTCATTCGGATTTAGATTTCTTTTGATTTTATATATAATAAGAATCTGAATTGTTATCTAAACATTTTAGCTGAAGTGGCTTGGTGAACTCACCATTTATATTAATAGAGTAATATATGTCCGTTTTTTTAAATTTGAGTCACATTATATGCAGAAAAAATAGATTTTTAGTAATTTCATGTATTATATAATGATTCAGAAAATTAAAAATAAAAACAAACAAAGATGAAAGGAGAATCAAATTTAAATATCAAACAAATTTTGCTTTTAATTATTTTTTATAATCTTAAATAGAATATGGGTTAAATACATTAGTGAATATTTTGGGTAACAAATTAATGGCTTTATTAATAAATGTGATGGCAGGCCTGTAAATAAATCTAACTCCAATATTGATTTCATAAAATTGCTGCAATTATACAAGTATAAATATAAAGAGTTATTTAATTTTATAGGCTAAATATTATTCGATGATATGTATTTTGTTTTTGATTATTTTTGCCAATTTTAAAACACCCTAAATTTTTTTCCCAATCTCAAAACTCTCTCTCTTTAATAGAATTTCTTTTTGATTTTTTGTTTTAAATCGAAAAAGGGTGTTTTACATTCTTACCCTAAAAAAATCAAGATAGTTACACAGAAATCCTAAAATAATATCCATCCGACGAAATCCTAATCGGATCTATTCACAAATCCAGAAATTAAAAACAAAAAATAAATCGACAATTGCAAACTTTATTTTTAAAAAGCTGTTCTCTCCTCTCTCCTCTCTCTTTCTTCCAGAAGGAGCTCTCATTTGAGGAAGAAGAAGGAGACATTCCAATATGGGGCAAAATATTCCGGTGATAGAAGAAGAAAGAGAAAGGATTCTGGAACCTATAATTCTGGTGGGGGAAGAAGGGGATAACACGAATTCCCTATCTCAAGAAGAAGAAGGAGAGTCGGGTTCGATTTCGACGGTAGTAGGAGAGAGAGATTCGATCCTTGGACAAACTATTCCGGTTCTGGAACCAACCATTACTGTCGGTGAAGAAAGAGATAACACGAGTTCTCTAGAATCAAGTAATGGAGAAAAAGAACAAAAGGTTCCGGAACCAACCATTGATGTGAGTGAAGAAGGAGATAACACGAATTCTCCAGAATCAAGTAATGGAGAAAAAGAGGAAGAAGAAGGAGAAAAAGGAGGAGATAACGAGGAAGAAGAAGAAGAAGAAGAAGTGTGTGTAAGACTGGTAGAACTTGATACAACTAGTGTGTAAAACTAGCATAGCTGGTACAACTAGTGAATGTAAAACTGGAAAAACTGGTACAACTCTTTTGTGTAAAACTGCTATAACTAGGTAAAATTGTTACTGTTTCAGGAATCAGAGGAGGAAACATAAGCGATGCAACCTTTAGGAATGTACTTCCCTCCTAGTGAGTACAAGAAGAAAATCAAGCTATCTAGAAGGTGTCATATTTATGAAGCTTTGACAATGATAGAAGGCTTGAAGCATCCATTTACTAGTTATGAGAGAGATTGGTTTGAGAAGCATCCACAATTCAAGCACATTTTCCACATGCCAAGGGACCCAAACCACAAGCTTATGGGAATGTGGATGCTCCTTCTTCCAATGGCACGCATAGAAAAAAAAGAAAGAAGCATGGTTTGTTGTAAATGGTTTACCAATCCGCTATAGTCTGAGGGAACACGCGTTGATGTCTAGATTAGACTGTCAGAGCTATCCACTTAATTATAAGAAAGCGGGCATTGACGACTTCAAAAGTAACCATTTTTTAAATAAAAAAAGTTAGACTCCCAAGATGTGAAAAAGCTAGAGGAAAAGGAACCATGTCGTTCTTGTGATAGGATGAAGATGGCGGTCCTCTTCTTTCAAGGAAGCATCATTGTAGGCCAGACAAAAGACTCTAGGAAAAATGCTATGGCTATCGATGATTTTTGTCTAAGAGCGGTGAATGATCTAGATTTTTGTCAAACATTTCTTTGGGGGAGATTATCATTCGATCACTTGCTAAAATTGATTTCCCATACAGTGAGCCATTTTGGAGGGGTCATGGAGAAAGAGGGTGTGTTATGGTCTGTTCCAGGTTTCTGTATTCCTTTGGAGGTGAGTGAGTTTTAAAATTTGAAGTCTTATTCATTGTTGATATTTCTTGTAATTGAAGTTAACTTAGTTAGTTATATGTGTGTTGTGTAGTTTTTAGTAAGGCAATTCCATTATTGGGGAACAAATTCATTGAAGAAATTCATGAGGCAGATGAAAACTGTCATAGGATGTGCAGGAGAAGGTTTAAGAAAACCGGAAAGAAAGGATTTCCTCTTGAGAAAATAAATGATAAACCTTGTACAACAACGGTTAGTTATCCTAACAACTGAATTTACTTATCCTTTGAATAATTTGGGTGATTATGTATCTAAAGTTGATTGTTTACACAGGAAATTGCTAGTGTGATTGCATCTATCGATGAAGAAATTCCTCTTCTCAAAGGAATCATGGAAGAAGCTGAGGAAGATGATACTCATGATGTCGTTGTTGCCAGTTGGATGAGGCATCTTCGTAGAGGATTGTCTGTATCTTTTGAGGAGATGTACACATCAAATGTGGCTTCCTGGTGAGGACAAAAAATTGCGAATGAGGAAATAGATGTACTGAAGAATTGAGAGTAGATACTATTGAATTGGTGGATCTGCAGGTCAATTGGTGGCAACTTGTCATGTGGGAAGGTTGTTAAAGGATGGGGACCAGGGTTCGAGGAACGCTGATAGACTAGTTTTCACCAAGGGTATCAATTCCCTATGCAGTTGTAGTACAAAGGTTTATCAATCCAAATGGTTGTGTATTGCTAGCAGGAAGGATATGATCAGTACAATACAAGTCAAGCCAAGCAATTAAGGTTTTGGTTTTAACAATCCTAAATAAACAAAATAAAAGAATATAAACAAGTAAATCACACGATCTAAGCACTCGATGCAAGAAATCGAGTACAGGATCGAGTGGGGTGATCGAGTATGCAAGTGAGATATGAACAACTCGAGGTATTACTCGATGCAGGTTATCGTGTACCTGATCGGGTAAGTGGTCGAGTAAGTGAAGAAAATGCAAACAAATAAAATACGAAAGTTCCTAAGGATGGGGGTAATCGAATCCTAAGTGTTCTAGACCAGTACG
>NC_025693.1:8769481-8769824 GCF_000633955.1 Camelina sativa
GGGTTGTACAGCTCTTCCAACGGTGGTGCGAAGTCAATGTTGTTTCCCAGCCGAACCTTGGTGCATATGACATTGGGTAGAACCATTTGAGCAGCTCCGGCGGTTGGATGGACAAACTTGAACAGCGTCATGTCATTAGGCCTCTCATAGGCCAAAAATCTCGCCAGCACGAGGTAGTCCGCATCCAGCCACCTTGGTTCATGCACAATTCCCTTCAAGGGCACATCTCATGCCACTAGAATTGGTGCGACTAGTCTCCCAATAGAGATCTCTCCGCCTCCTTCTCTTCTTTTCAAGGCCCACGATTTCAAGTATAGGAATTGATCGAGTAACACAAACAACA
>NC_025693.1:8769884-8771195 GCF_000633955.1 Camelina sativa
AGCATTGTAAACGCCCTAGATCTAATCTCAACCTTTCGGTCTGTTGATAGCATTAAGAACACCAATCTAGAAGGAAATCTATCAATCATCACAATCAACTAAAGCATCCTAACCGATCAAGAACACAAAATCATCTATCCCATCCCTAGAAACTTTACTACCCTACTCGGATATAGAAACGAATAACAAAGCAATCAAAATAAACGAAAATGACATTGTATTAAAAGATAGAGTTGAGTAGAAAGAGTATGGGATAAAAATCTAAGAAACTACAAAATAAAAATGCAAAACAAGAAGAAAAATGTTGAGTCGCTCAGTTCTCTCACAGAAGCTCTCGCTTCTCTGGTTTGAGGGTCTGCGGCGTGCTCGTTTGCGAGCTAGGGAAAGAGGGGGTTTATATATGGAAACCCATTTTCCTAGCTTCCCAGACTTGCCCGATGGTCTACTCGATGGGGTACACGAGGGTGAAGTCGGGTAACTCCTCGGGTGGATCTTCGGGTTGCTCTTCATGCTCTTGGATCTTCCTCGATCGTGTTGGGGTTCGGATTTGTTCTTGTAGCTCGATGACTCCTTTGGGTACATGCTCGAGTTGTCCTTGTTTTTCCCCATTTTTGGCTCTTTAGCACCTGTTTTTATCCAAACTATGCAAATGCAGAAATGCAACACCCTAAATGCTCTAAAAGTGAATTCCTACAGTAAATGACCTAAAACTGCTAAGTTAGAGGTATGAACAATGCAAAATATGGACAAAAAAGATGCTAAAAACATGTAAATTAGAGAGTTATCAGACCCCCAAACTTAAATGTTGCTAGTCCTCTAGCAAGGAAGTAAGAGGGTATGGTTTGAAAGTGGGACTTATAACCTTAAGATGCTAATCGAAGGATTCAAGCTATAGTCCTTAAAGATAGTTTAATGGTGCTAAGATCAATAAACATACTTACAAATATTTTTCTATGCTTATTACCTTGCATCGATCTATCTCAACCTCCAACTAAAGATAAAGAACATCTCTTTCACATTCAATTAAGTGTTTGGCGAATTCTTGCAAATGGAAGGTGAATCAAGCTCAATCGGTTTCAAGAGTAAGACTTTTTGGTAAGATGGTTTCAAACAAATTCTTTAGGTGGTTTTCTCTAAAAAAAAAGGAATGCTAGACAGTTGTGAAAACTATCTAAGACTGAGAACAATTTGGGCATACAAAGCTTAACTCTTGATGATCTACCATTTTCTCATTCATTTTCTTTTATTTAAACCCCCTATAATTAAGCTACCCACATCCTTGATTTTAACTTTTTTTTTTTTTTTTTTTTT
>NC_025693.1:8772276-8790618 GCF_000633955.1 Camelina sativa
TCACAACAAGGTTTGAAAGAAAGGTTTGGGTTCATGGGTAGGACAAATGAATCAGGTTAAATAAAAAGATTGGTAAAAAGTGGAGTGCTAACCCGAGTTTAGAGTTACCATGAGCAAGTATTCAAGTTCCATAAGCAAGACAATTAAAGTTCAAATTAAATCCAATAATATAGAGATGTTCTAATGTTCAAGGAAGTGGAGGAAGCATTAAATCGACACAAAGGGTCTAAGCAAAAAATTTTCATTTTTCTTCAAAGACTGATCTAGCAACAATGAACTGTGACTAAGGGTTATAGCTTCAATCCTAAAGTTTGATTTTAAACAAGGTGGTTTTAATCATTGTCCCTTAAGATGCATATGCAACAATCCTATATGAAACAAACTAGACTCAATCCTAATATGTAAATGCAACTATATGAACACTCTTTTTTATTATTTTTTTTTCAAGATTTTTCAAATTTTTTGGATTTTTTAATACACATAGATGCAGACTCAAATGAATAAAACTAACATGCAAAAATTTGAAATAATAAAAATAAGAAAATAAAACACAATGTTAAATACATTCTAGGACCCTCCCCCAAACTTAAATTACACAGTCCCTGTGTAAATAAAAGTTGGAAAAGAATCCAAGAATCACACAAAATGAATTAAACTAAATGCAATGTATATACAAGAGTTGGATAAAATTGGTACCTTATGGGTTGGAGAAGAAGGAGGTTGCAGCAGCCTCCATACTCGCCAACGTGTAGCCAGGATCGTCGCCGGCTTCAGCAGGTGCCGGTGTTTGCTCGTCAGAAAGCTCAGTAATATGCACAGACGACTTACTCGGACCAGCATCCGAGGTGTTGATCGAAGGTGGGATCGCGTAGCTCATCGGGTAGGGGATCGGGTAGTACGACGGAAAAGGCGGCAGCGGTCCAGAATGAGCATCCGTGTATCCACTGGAAGGGTGCATCGTGTATGGCATCGTGAATGGCATCTGGTAGGGTGGAGGGAAGATTCCAGCATAATCACCCGATTGGGTGCTCGACGGGTGCATCGGATAGTTCATCGTGTATCCCATCGGGTTGGGCGTCGGGTAAGCGTCAGAGTGGCTTCTCCTCGATGCTTCTGGTCGGGTGATGTCCTCCTCAGCTCGGGGCTCATATGATGATGCTCTTTGAGGTTCCGGAGGTGGCAGTCCTTGAGTTCCTCCTAGTGGTCCGCTTCTCCCCATCCAAACGGGTGCTTTGTGCCGAGGTAGGAGCCGAGACACAGCTTGCCTTGTCTTGCAACTCCTTGATTTGACCTCCCATTGTCTTCACCGAACCGGCAAGATCCTTCACCTTCTTCACCAAGAACTTGTTCATCTTCTTCAGCCAGCCAATTCTCTTTTGAGCTTCCCTAACTCCAACAGGTTGCTTTTGAGAGCATACATACTCCTCAAAATCAAACTCCTCCGAGCTATCTCCTTGTCTCTGCCCGGTCTCCTCTCTCTTCTCAGCTTTGAACTCCTCCTCCGGGTTGTACAGCTCTTCCAATGGTGGTGCGAAGTCAATGTTGTTTCCCAGCCGAACCTTGGTGCATATGACATTGGGTAGAACCATTTGAGCAGCTCCGGCGGTTGGATGGACAAACTTGAACAGCGTCATGTCATTAGGCCTCTCATAGGCCAAAAATCTCGCCAGCACGAGGTAGTCCGCATCCAGCCACCTTGGTTCATGCACAATTCCCTTCAAGGGCACATCTCATGCCACTAGAATTGGTGCGACTAGTCTCCCAATAGAGATCTCTCCGCCTCCTTCTCTTCTTTTCAAGGCCCACGATTTCAAGTATAGGAATTGATCGAGTAACACAAACAACATGCTAGTATCAGCAACATCTCCTACTAGCGGTGTTCCATCCCTAGCACTATCCAAAACTCCACACAGTGCAACATCTAACAGCTGAAGCTCATGGTCGTTCACATTCCCAGTATCTTTTCTAGCAAAAAGAGTGCATGCGAGGGACTTGTGAAAATACCTCAAAATAGGGCTCCTTATTTGAGCGGATTTGGAGCTTGTGGACTTGTAGGGGTGCTTGTCTCCTATTGTCAGCCATAGGGACCTCATCTCCTCCTTGCTAACCTCCATACCTTCTCCACTACCAGCTTTGAAACCATACAGCTTCTCCATCTCCTTGAAATTGAGTCGGTAGTCTTTGTTCCTCACGGAGAAGGTGATGAACCCAATCTCCCCATCGGGTAGTAGGGTCGGGTGGTCTTCAAAATAGTACAGCTTCAAGGTCGAAAGGAAGTGGACCGTCTCCTCCTCATATGCTTCAAGGTGGGATCGCATAATCTGGCCCAGGTGGCACATATCGAACAGAAATTCTACATCTCTAGCGATCCCCAATTGCTTCATGGTCTCACGGTGAGGGTATCGGGTACCAACGAAGCTCATTTTCTGGAAGACCTTGAATAGTCTCGCCGGAGTGTCTACTTCCTTTTGCTTCAGCCTCCGCGAGGCTTGGCGGGTCCTCTCTCTCTCTGCTCCTCTTCTCTCTCTCTTTCCTCCTCCTTGGCATGTTGATCTTCTTCCTCAACCGCTCTCTCAACTATCCTTTAAGCCTTCTCCGAAGCCGGTCTCTTCCCACTTGCAATCGCAGCTCTGCTCCTTGATCGAGAGTTTTGGATCTCCCCTTGTTCTTCTCCTCTAGCATCATAATCGACCTCCATAGGGTCGGTAAGGGTCTTTTCGGACGTAGACAGGTCCTTACGTCGAGGAGAATGGCGGACAGCACTCGCCATTGGACTCGGTGAGCGAACTCGGGGGCCTACACGATCGGGTACTCGAGCATCTATTCGGGTGGTCGATCGGGTTGTGCATCGGGTTGGGGAGGCAAAACGTCCAGCCAACGGTTGGGAATGTGGAACGTTTCCACTCCCTTGAGACTCTCAAACTCCGGCGGCATCATCTCCGGTTGTAGCAGCGGCGGAGGTGGATCTTCTTCCCTTCCTTTGGTAGGTTCTAGCGGTTGGCTCCATGTTTGATTCCTTGGGAAGAAAAAGAAAGGCTAGGTCTCGAGGTTAATAGGGTTAGTCTTTAAAGAAAATCGATAAAGCTTGAAATCGAGAGAGAAGAATAGAAACTTATGGAAATCAAGAAGCTTTAGAGTATATGAGAGACTTATCGGTGATGATGAGGGAGAAGGGTTCGACTCCCTTAAATAGGCTAGGGTTTCAGTTGGTGGGCTTCACCGAGAGTGGGCTTCCTTGCTGTATTCGGACTTCACTCGCTACTCGAGCAGGGACACGATCAGGCGCGTCGAGTACGGTGTCGGGTTGACCCTCGGGTTTCTCTATTTTCCTCTTCTTAATTTTCCATTTTTTTTTTAGAATTGCAAAAAGAGAAAAATTAAATAAAGGTAAATAAACAAATAAACTAAAATTAAAAGATACCTTTGGGACTTCCTCCCAAGTGAGCTTGTTTAAAGTCATTAAGCTTGACTCTTCATGCTCCTTAAGCATGGGATCCATGTGGAAGAGGTTCTGGAATCCTCTCCACTACAGTAGGCTGGTTCAAAAAAAATTTCAGGTTTTGTCCAGGTTCCAAGGCAAATGTGGTCTTGACCTCTTCAAGATGTTGCACCTTCCTTTGTTTGGTCTTAGTGGAAAAAGCTTGACCATCAATGGTTGGCCTCTTAATCTCTTTCTTCACATCAAACTCCATCTTGAAATGCTCACCATGCTGTATCTTGATCTTGCCTTGTTTCACCTCGATCACAGCACCAACTGTTGCCAAGAATGGTCTTCCTAGTATCAATGGATCATCTGGTTCCTTGTCCATATCGAGGATCATGAAGTCGGTAGGCACTTCCAATCCTGAGAGGCAGATTTTCCAGGATACCAATCGGATGCCTCACTGTTCTATCAGCCAGAACCAAATACAATTTACTTGGTTTAAAATTAGTGAATCCCAACTTGTTGGCAACTGAAAGCGGCATAATGCTAACCGAGGCTCCAAGGTCACACAAACAGTTCTTAAAGATCCGAAGTCCTATCGAACACGGCAAGGTGAAAGAGCCAGGATCTTCAAGTTTTTCCTCAATTCTCAGCTCAGGATCCAAGCAAACTCCACTTCTCATAATCTCAAATCCAATCTCCTTGACAGCTTCCTTAACCTCATCCTCCAATCGAGCTGCTTCCTTGGCAGCTTCCTTCTGAAGCTCGTGTGGGGGCAAAAGCTTAGGTGGTGGAGCTTTACGCTTAGCCATTCGCTCTGCAAGCGCCTCCAGCTGGATGTCAAGTGCAGCATTGAACCTTTCCTCTAACTCCCTCTCGACCAGTGCAGGTGGTTGAGGCTGATCTCCCTTCTCAACATCTACTCGATGCATCATCCGATCAACACCATCGTGTAGGTCATCGGGTTCCACTTCGGGTTGTTCTTCAGTCTGTGATTCTCGAACCAGTGCTCTATCATCAACTCGATCAGTCTCTTCAGGTGAAGGCTCGGGTTCATACTCGGATATATAGTATTTTTCCTCATTTTTCAATGGGTGCTTCACATCCTCCCCAGCTTGATCATCACTGTCCCTAGTGAGGTAATCCTCATAGTCATCATCTAGAAAAATGGCTTGAGCAGTCGCATAGTCCTTGGGGTTTTGAACAGCCTTACCCGGGAGTTGATTGATCATTGGTGCTGGTTGGTTGTTGTGGTGGCCTTCCAGGTAACGAACCTTTGTGTTTAGTGATTTGTACTTGGCATTAAGGTCATTGTATCCTGAGTTGATCTTGTTGCTCATCTCTGCGAACCGTTTCGTGATATCCATAGAAGTTGTAGCCTGATTCTGAATGATCTGCTGAATGAGACCACGTAACTCGACTTCTTGTGCTTGGTTTGGTGGACCTTGTTGTTGTTGGAATCCAGGTGGTTGGTTGTAGGTTCCTGAGTATTGCTGTTTAGGTGCATAGCTTTGGTTGTATTGGACAAAAGGCTTCTGTTGAATCTGGTTCCCTTGAACTGTAGATGGGTATGTTTGGTCCTGAGGATTCGTAACATTCGGGTTCCGATAAGACAGATTCGGATTCAGCTTGAAGTTGTTGTACCCTCTGTTGTAACCTCCTTGGTTGTTGATGTAGTTAACATCTTCTAGCTGCATAGTCTCCCCATCTTGTTGTAGAAACTGCTCTTCCTCTCATATAGCATGAACATGCTTCTACTGGTTGAGGATCTGATCGAGCTTGTCATTGAGGACTTTCATGTCCCTCTTGTACTTGGCATCTTCCTCTCCTGTAGATCGCACAGAGCGATCATATTCCTCATTGTAGTTGCCATTAGATTGAGCTATGTTCTCCACTAGGTCCCAACCTTCATCAACGTTCGTGTTGAAGAAGTTACCATGACTTGCGGTGTCCAGCAACATCCGTATCTTGGGGACCACTCCTCTGTATAGTGTGCTCAGCAATGAAGCATTACTGAAGCCATGATGTGGACATCGAGTAGTGTACCCCTTGAAACGTTCCCAAGCTTCATTGAACGTTTCATTGTTCTTCTGTACAAAGCTGGAAATGTCATTTCGCAGCCTTGCGGTTCTGGAGTTGGAGAAGAATTTGGCTAGGAATACCTTCTTGCACGCTTCCCAAGTGGTGATGGACTCCTTAGGGAGCGATTTCTCCCAGATGTGTGCTTTATCTCCCAAAGAGAATGGGAAAAGCCTGAGCTTGAATCCATCTTCACTGANTGATGTGGACATCGAGTAGTGTACCCCTTGAAACGTTCCCAAGCTTCATTGAACGTTTCATTGTTCTTCTGTACAAAGCCGGAAATGTCATTTCGCAGCCTTGCGGTTCTGGAGTTGGAGAAGAATTTGGCTAGGAATACCTTCTTGCACGCTTCCCAAGTGGTGATGGACTCCTTAGGGAGCGATTTCTCCCAGATGTGTGCTTTATCTCCCAAAGAGAATGGGAAAAGCCTGAGCTTGAATCCATCTTCACTGACTCCATTTATTTTAGTGAGGCTACAGAGCCTATCAAATTCATCCAAAATTATTATTCTGCACAGCTGGTGGCACAATGCCATTCCTTTGAGTGTGAGTAGTTGGAGCATCTCCTGCTCCTATATTGGTCCTTGCTTGAGGAGCTGGTGGACCGTTCTGAGTATTCATCGTCTCATCAATGATTGCTGGTTCCGGTTGAACTTGTTGTTGTCTGAGTAGCCAAGGTCTGTCGATGTTGCCGATGAAAGGACTCAGGTTCTGGCTACCTCTGGATCGTGTTTGCATGCACAGGTAGGTATCCGAGTGTGTACACGATGATCAACTCGATCCAGATGATCGAGTGACGGGTCGGGTGGGTGCTCGGGTTTTACCTGAGATTCAAAACAAACAATGCGAAAGCAAACAAGTAAGTATCAGAAACAAATATAAACAAACGAACTTGATCCAGCAAGTCCTGAAATCCTAAACGTAGCAAAATAAAAAAAAACCAAATAGCAACGGCGCCAAATTGATAGACTAGTTTTCACCAAGGGTATCAATTCCCTACGCAGTTGTAGTACAAAGGATTATCAATCCAAATGGTTGTGTATTGCTAGCAGGAAGGATATGATCAATACAATACAAGTCAAGCCAAGCAGTTAAGATTTTGGTTCTAACAATCCTAAAATAAACAAAATAAAAGAATATAAACAAGGAAACCACACGACCTAAGCACTCGATGCAAGCAATCGAGTACAGGATCGTGTGGGGTGATCGAGTATGCAAGTGAGATATGAACAACTCGAGGTATTACTCGATGCAGGTTATCGTATACCTGATCGGGTAAGTGGTCGAGTAAGTGAAGAAAATGCAAACAAATAAAATATGAAAGTTCCTAAGGATGGGGGTAATCGAATCCTAAGTGTTCTAGACCAGTACGGAAGCCTTACATGCCTCAAGCAATTATTTCCTAGACAATGAACCTCTAAGACCTTGTCACCACACTTTCGCACTAGCAACAATCAACCTTGAACACACTACCACACTATCGCACTAGCAATATGAACAAGCAGGCATTAAGAACGATTCATTATTGTCAGTAGACTTAAACTCATCTGATTTTGTCACTCAGAGCTAAATGAACCTCTAGCATTGGCTAAATCAAGCATTTTATCTACTCTTTCCGGTTGTAGCATTGTAAACGCCCTAGATCTAATCTCAACCTTTCGGTCTGTTGACATCATTAAGAACACCAATCTAGAAGGATATCTATCAATCATCACAATCAACTAAAGCATCCTAACCGATCAAGAATACAAAATCATCTATCCCATCCCTAGAAACTTTACTACACTACTCGGACATAGAAACAAATAACAAAGCAATCAAAATAAACAAAAATGACATTTATTAAAAGATAGAGTAGAGTAGAAAGAGTATGGGATAAAAATCTAAGAAAACTACAAAATAAAAATGCAAAACAAGAAGAAAAATGTTGAGTCGCTCAGTTCTCTCACAGAAGCTCTCGCTCTCTGGTTTGAGGGTCTGCGGCGTGCTCGTTTGCGAGCTAGGTGAAGATGAGGTTTATAAATGGAAACCCATTTGACCTAGCTTCCCAGACTTGCCCGATGGTCTACTCGATGGGGTACACGAGGGTGAAGTCGGGTAACTCCTCGGGTGGATCTTCGGGTTGCTCTTCATGCTCTTGGATCTTCCTTGATCGTGTTGGGGTACGAAATTGTTCTTGTAGCTCGATGGCTCCTTCGGGTACATGCTCGAGTTGTCCTTGTTTTTCCCCATTTTTGGCTCTTTAGCACCTATTTTTATCCAAAATATGCAAATGCAGAAATGCAACACCCTATATGCTCTAAAAGGGAATTCCTACTGTAAATGACCTAAAAATGCTAAGTTAGAGGTATGAACAATGCAAAATATGGACAAAAAAGGATGCTAAAAACATGAAATTAGAGGGTTATCCACAGTGATGGGTTGGGATATCCATAGTGATGGGTTATGATCGATGCCCTGCAGGGCCAGCTTGGGGTCCGTTGGGGCAGCTAGCAGTGAGGCTAGTGTGTCCACGGGATAGGTTGTTACAATAAAAATCGAAACACCTGGCTTACTGGTGGATTGGGATATCCACAGTGATGGGTTAGGATCGATGTCTTGCCGGGCCAGCTTGGGGTCCTTTGGGACGGCTAGCGGTGGGCTATCAGGGTCCCGGATGGTCCATTGGGGCCGCTAGCGGTGGGCTAGTGGGGTCTGCGGGACGAGTTGTAACATAAAAATCAATTTTTGTATGACAACCCGTCCCGCGGACCCCACTAACCCACCGCTAGCCGCTCTAACGGACCCCAAGCTGGCCCTTTAGGGCATCAATCCTAACCCCTCACCGTGGAATGGAACTATTCATCCAAATATACCAGTAGGTTATTGGTGCACCAGGCGTTCTTCGAACCCTGGTCCCCACCCTTTAACAACTTTCCCACAGGACAAGCTGTCACCAATTGATCTGCAGCTCAATTGGTGACAGCTTGTCCTGTAGGAAGGTTGTTAAAGGGTGGGGACCAAGGTTCGAGGAACGCCTAATAACCTACTGGTGGATTTGGATATCCACAATGATGGGTTAGGATCGATGCCCTGCAGAGCCAGCTTGAGGTCTGTTGGGATGGCTAGCGGTGGGCTAGTGGGGTCTACGGACGGTCTGTTGGGGCAGCTAACGGTGGGCTAGTGGGGTCCACGGGACAGGTTGTCACACTTCTAAACACCATGAAGCAGGATATGAAAATCTAGTTCAATAACATTTTGGCGAAGATTGATGGGCTTGAAGAAAGGATAGAACTGTTGGAAGTATATGTGAAGGAGCAAGAAAAATCAAAGGTAAGATACTCTAGTAAGATTTGGTAATACTAGAGTATAACCATTTAACAAACAAGTTCTAAACAAGTTCGAGCAACACATAGATGAGGTGAGTCTTAACAAACAAGTTCTAAACAACCAACAAAAAATATAATCAATCAAAACACAATTTTTCAAGGACATCGAGTCGACTATGAAGACCCGCCACCACTTCTTTCAGTTTGGCAATCTCCTAAGTCTTGTCCTTAAGCTGCAACTTAAATTGTGAGATTTGTATATGATGGAGTTCGAATTCTCTCAATCTGTCCCAATGGTTATAAACATCCTTCCTTAAGCTTTGGTTTCTTCTTCCAAATTTTTCGCCTGGCCAAGCCATCATCCTGCACAATATATCAACACATTCATACTTATTTGATCAGGAGAATTAGATAATTTGACTTTACCTCATACTTAACACAAGTAAAGCATATCTTTTTCTATGATTCTATTCGAGAGATCTCTTCGACAATTTGTTCGCCACACGGGCATATTAGAGGCATGCCCAAATCTCCATTGGTTATGGCTGTTCGCCAGTCGTCTAACTGCCTCTCCCTCTTCTGATCAACATAGTATGGATCCGCCTCAAATTGCTCCATGGTTTTAGAAGAGAAGTAGAGATCGAGATCGATGGATGAGAGAGACAGAATGTCGAAAGCAAGGAGAGAGAAGAGAAGAAGAGAATGATTTGTAGGGACGGTAACGAGTCTTTAAAGCCTCCCGGTCCTAGTGAAAGGACGTGAGGCCCATTAAGGTGGGCACATGGACTGGGATTGGACGTGGAACCCACTCTGAGGTGGCGGTCGGGGCATTACAGGAATTTATGCATCTTGTTGTGCCTTCTTATAGAGAAAATCCTCGTCTCTGGAATCTTAGCAGCTTGTAAACCCCAATTACATCCTTCTTTAGGACATTTTAGCATATAACACACTTTTTCCGACTTTACTATTGGAAAACTAAAACAGTTAGCGAATGAATCTCTATCAATCATATCTTGCAATGCCTTTTTGTTTGGAAATTATTGAAGTTTACTTAGACCCAAACCGTCATCCCATGGGTCAATATACTTATAATGTTCTACAACAGGCTGTGGCTCAGTATATTCATCACCTTCATCACGTGATACAATTTCATCCCCTTCAGTAGAATCACCCTCTACAGCCTTTTCTTGTTCTTTGTCTACGTAGACAACAATGGCGTTAGGTGCGATTTCATCTTCTTTTTAAAAGTTCATATAACCATAACTCTGGTCCACTATGGATATTGTGGGCACTATGGGCATGTTCTCAGGCTGAGGTTTAGAAAGGATGACATTCACAAACAACATACATCTTCGAGTAATACCATGTTGATGTTTTCAATTTTAAAAGCATTGGCTGTTGAATCCACAACGAATCTTTTTAGAATATCTAATTAAATTTTGTCGTTTATCTTTCGAAATAAAGACTAATTTGATCTCAGTTATAATATACAAAAGTGCTATTGACGGATATACCTTTAGTCAAGTGGTTAACGGTCATCACGACAATTTTTTCACTATAGTTTGATTCCACTAATTCGCATTATCCCACATAGTAGAGAGGGGTTATAAATCGATATAAAGATGTGGAAAGAAAAAAAAAAGTAGTGCTGATGCGTTTCAAATGTGAAATTTTCCTTAATATTTATATGAGCAGGCGCAGAAACAGGTCCGGCCTATAGCACATGCGAGCTAAGACTGGGCTTAAAACCACTAGTTTTTTTTTTGGTTTTTCAAAGCCACATATATATATTTTTTGGGTAATGCATACATCCTTTTTAAAATAGTACTATTATTTATTAAAAATGTTTGTATGGCCACATATTTTTATTTTCTTTTACGTATACTTTTTTTTTGTCAACCATTGGACAATAACAGGCAAGCCCATTTTAGTTGTATATTTATATCTTATATATCTTTTTTTTTGTTACTTGTTTTTTTTAGTTATTTATTTTTAAAATGAATTAAAAATATATTATATATATATATATAGAATATTATTACAACAAATAATAAAAAAAATGGCCACATTTTTTTCCCCCTTCCGACTACCAATTTTATTGGACCGGCCTTGCTCAGAGCCTTTGTGTAATGTGTGAGTCTCCAGAGAGTGAAGATGTTTTTGTAGGTTGTATTGTAAACTTTTCTTATTTGCTGCAAAATGTAATATTAGTGAGCAAAAATATCATAGTGATTTTGATAATCGTAAATAAAAAGTAGGATAACAAGAAACACTTTCGTGGGAAATTACCGTTATCTATCTGTGATTTTATCCACTGGTAAATGGTCCTCTACTATACCGAAAATGTGATAGACCCCATCCCCAAAATAATCATCATGGGATCATCTGGACATGGAATTGATTTTACGATTGTGATTAAACTTGTTGTTGATGAATGTAATTTGGGTCCATTGTCTTGCAAGGTAACGTGAGTAAACATGGCCTTCAAGAGACGTGAACGTGTGGCCTTCTCACTCGTATTTTTCTATATGTTTTGATTTATTATAGAAAAGATTAGAAGATGAAGACACGCTACTGAATCAATCAATGGACAACGAATCTCTTCAAATATCTAATTGATTATTACTATTGTTTATCTTTCGGAATTAAGACTAAATTTGATTCCAAGTTAATTTGACTTATATTATATAAGATAACAAATGGACTTAGTTTATCGAAAATCTAGTAACATGCAAGGGCAGTTGATTATCTGTCACGGAGATCTATTTTTCTTAATTAATCAATTACTAGAGATCAAAACTACCGATATCCCCTATATATTAATAGAGAAGCACTCTCACACAAAAAGCTGATATGTCGCACTCACATAGCTTCTGTCTTTTTTAATAAATGTCTTTACATCCCCTATATATTAATAGAGAAACACTCTCACACAAAAAGCTGATATGTCGCACTCACATAGCTTCTGTCTTTTTTAATAAATGTCTTTACATTTCATTACTATTTTACATAAGTATGTCAACCAATGACATATATAAGGTAATGTTTTTTTTAATTAGTTTTAAAAAATGAAAATTTAATCAACAATTAAAATTCAGAAATGTATTATCACTTTTTGTATGTTAAAATTCAGAAATCTAATTTCTGAACACATTATCCTCGCTATATTAATATATTTAATTAGAACACATTATCCTCGCTATCACATTGCCGATATCAGATCAGAACACATTATACATTTCTAATTAAAGAAGTGTATACATTTCTGCAAAATCAGAAATTAGATTTATAAATGTATACATTAATTTATGCAAAATCAGAAATTAGATTTGCAGAAATGTGTTCTGATCTGTTATCGGCAATGTGAATTAGAAATCACATTAATATAATGTGTTCAGAAATTAATTAGAAATGTATAAAGAAATTCAGAAATGTATACATTAATTAGAAATGTATATGCGAGATAAATCTAATTTCTGAATTAACATTTCTGATCAGAACACATTATACATTTCTAATTACACATTATGCATTAATATAATTAGAACACAATTAAAATTCAGAAATGTATTATCATATAAAATTAAAATTCAGAAATTAGATTTATCTCGCATATAGTGCAGGTTGGTACCTAATATTTTTATATTCTGTATGTTAAAATTTTATATGATAGCGAGGATAATGTGTTCTAATTAAATATATTAATATAGTGAAATAAAACATGACTGTTTAATCGACTATTAATAATCATATACCAATAATTTATGCAAAATCAAGATATCATGACATATTCAAGATCTTTTTTTTTTTTGTCACAAGTGTGTCATCTTTATATTATAAGCCATGTCAAACATTACAATCAGTTCAAAGGCAGTAAAGATCAACTATTACATCAAAAGGATTATTAAGTGAGAACATTGACAATCTTTAATTGTAACTTAGAAGAGAAAATTCGCTATTACATCTTCAAGTGTTTTTCATAGCGAACCAAAATACTGGGTGATCACTGTTATAAGCCTGTGTTTTAACCATTCCAGAAATACTGGATCTACTCCAAGTCAATTCAAATTTTTATAATGGGTTTAGAGCAAATTTTACAAACCGAGATATCATCATCATATCATATTTCAGAAAATCCATATCTGGTTTTTTATAATACTTATACAGTTGTACTAGCTCAATAAACTAGAGCGAGAGAATTAGGAGACGTGGCCTTCCCATTTTTCTATTTTGAATTATTATCTTAATAAATGTTTTGATTCATTTATTATCGAAAGTCGAAACAATTTAGAAGATGAAGACAGGCTGCTGAATCGACAACGAATCACTATTGTTTGGTTATCTTTTCGATCAACTATTATGAGAGAATTCAAAAGTTAAGTGTGCTTTGCCTGGAATATTTTGTGAATATATATACTTAGAACATGAATATCGGTATTGTGGCGAAACTCTTTCTCTTCGGAGTCCATGTATGCAAATATTGATTATTTTTTGGACCATAATAATCATGCCTCTCAGGTTTTAACGTTTTTTTGGCTGATGTGATATATTTGGAAAAATAGAAATGCACGGTTTATGAGAATATTGATAAGCGGCCCGAGTAGATGGTTTTGGTAGCAGAAGGTGAGGCATTATCGTGGCAGCAGGTTCAGGTGGAGGGTGATATTATGGATTTGACCTCTACCACTCTCGCTACAGAGCCCCGGCAGAGGCAGCTCGCCACTAATTTTCATGCGTTTTTTACGAGTTATCACTGCTTCGTAGACAAATCTTGAAAAGCGTGTGACCCGATTGCTGGTGCGGGATGGATTTGTTCATCGTTTCAGGACGCACCGCCGACTAAAGGAACCACCAATTTCTGACGAAGTCTCTCTCCCTAACATGCTGAAGTAGAAGCTTTCATTTGGGCAATGCGGTGCATGATCAGACATGACTTCAGAGATGTGGCATTCTATACAGACTGTTAAGATTTGGTGAAAATGGTGTTTTCTCCTTCGGACTGGCCAGCTTTCTCGGCGTTCTTTAACGATATCAAAATAGACAGGAAAGAATTTTCAACTTTCTCATTATCTTTTATCTCTAGAAACACAAATATAAGTGTGAATTCTCTGGCACGCTAAGCGCGTATTTATCCGCATCATGTTTTGTATGTAAATATTTTCTCACCCAATTAGCTCGTTTGAACTAATTCTTTTTTGAAAAAAAATACAAAAAAAAAATTAAGAATAGGAATTGACTGGCTGTAAACATTTCACTTAAAATCGATAATTAATCTTGAGTTTTACATCATAAATCGATTGACATGTTGGTTTTGAGAAGTGTAATTTGGTTTCTTTATCTTAATGTTCTTAATGCTGAAAATTGAGTATCTAGCTAACTAATTATTAATCTTAGAGTTTTTAATGAAAGAACTTTAAATGAGCAAAACCAAAAAAAGGTTCTGAATAAATATACAGTTAGCCCTTTTGGTGGTAAATGATATATTGTTTTTTATTTGAACGAATGTAAAATTATATTTAATCCAAAAAATTTTTTGATACATTATAATTTATAAGCATATATTTTTTTGAAAGAACGTTGACAAATCTAAAGTTTAAGTTCTCAAAATGTAATTCTCTTACCGTCACCTTTTAGTGGGTCTCATGTCTAATCCCAGTCTATGGGCCTACCTTCTTTAATGGGTCTTACGATTTCTCACTAGGCTTGTGGGTCCATCTACATCCGACCGCCAGTTTGCTACGTCCGAGAGGTTTTAAAGACTTATTTACTGTCCCTACAAATCACCACGTGATCTTTCCTTGTAGTTTTGTCCTCATTCGCACAGTTCCGACAATCAATTTCCGAAAGGTCATCCATCCTGATACTACTCTATCATAAGCACGCTTAATTGTGGAGTTCTCTCAAAACCTTTGACCGAAAAGATAAATGCACTTTAATGACATAGTTGGCCAAATCAATTATTTTAAACCTCTCCGCAAACCAGGATGTCACACAAAAATCTTGTTGCTAGCCTAGTGTGGATTCCCTCTTTAATCTGAAGTTGTTTTGCTGAATAGAAAAGGAGCTTATTTTGCATTTGCCGGTCAAGAAGCTGCGTGAGCTGATCCGGTGGGCGTGGATGGTCTCCATGCTTGCGGCGATATATTATTTTTATATGATCTAAGAGCAAAAATTTAAACTTTGGTTTAAGTTTAAATGGGAATTTTAAGAGAAAATAACCATCGATCTTGTTATCACCGAATGAGTAATTTCTTGTTGTGCGATCACATGTGAAATAGAAAAATACAAACATATCTTTTAGCGGAAAATTACATCTTTGGTATTTTTTCGTAGGCTTATATATTATTTTCGTTATGTTTTCTTGAATTATGCAGACGAAGAACAAATATTTTATACAAGAACCTCTTTTATTGTTTTTGTATGGAAAAGAAGAGAAAATGAAGAAGAGCTGATGAGTTTCAGATGTGAGTCGTCATCGGAATTTAGAGGAGCAAGCGTAGAGCCTTTGTGTAATATATCAGTGCCCAAAGACCGAAAATGTTTCTATATGTCGGATAATGTAGCAGAACATTATTCTTGTACACTCCTCTAATGTCCTGCAAAATATAATGTTAATGAGAAATAATATCATAGTGATTTTGAATAGCCGTGTATAAAAAGTAGGATATCAGGAAACACACCTCTTGTGGGAAATCACCGTTATCCATCTGTGAATTTATTAAGACTTTCGCACCACGATGAACTGGTGAAGGGTCTCGCTCCATCTGACCACTCAGTATTAAAATTATCAATGCTTGTCCTGTATTCACCATATTGCTCTTGTTCCCTTCCAAAGGAATATATTTCTTCTTTGGGCAAGATAGATAACTCTCTCCCCAACCACCTTCAATGTTTTGTGTCCCAAGAATGAATTGAACCGCTCTACGAATTGCCTCGCTGTTTCCGTAAGTCATGCCAGCAGCCACTAGACCTCGTACAGCAAAGAAGGTCCCAGGAATGAAGCATACTCCCCAGTTTCCAAACCATGACCCATCCGCTAGTTGCATGCTTTCGATGTATTCCACTCCCTTCGTTATAGCCCTTTCTACTTCTTTTTTTCTGTACTCTGGATGATGTTTCAAGAAGCGTACCAACACTACTACCGCTGACCCGGTGCATTCTAGATACTCATGCTCGACAATTGTGTCCTCAATAAACTCTATGGGACTAAGCCACTACATTTGAATTTGAAATGTGTTATGTTCATTTTATATAATATCTAAAGATAATGAAACTTAAAAACAAATAAATGATAAAGACCTCAAGCCATTTTTTCCCATTCGCTACCTCCCATATGCTTATGCCTCCATTTTTGCTCTGTTATTAAGAGAATTTTGTAAGTTACTAATCAACTTTGTGGGGTTTTGTAATAATAAACAACCATTAAATTTACCTGCATATACAGAAGCATATCGACAGCTTCATAAAGCCTCTCCACATCCATTTTCTCACCAATGAACTCGGATGGCATGCTTTCAAAGATTAGACAACACTGTCCACCACACGCGAATTAGTAACCAAATCTTGTTATCTTAGGTAGTTCAGAGACAGAAAAATGCGCACCTCTAAACTTTCAGCAGTACAATCTGAGACAAACCATCCTTGATCTTTGTCTGAAAAACCCCACCCTCCTTTAGATCGATCTCTGAANATATTAAAATTATCAATGCTTGTCCTGTATTCACCATATTGCTCTTGTTCCCTTCCAAAGGAATATATTTCTTCTTTGGGCAAGATAGATAACTCTCTCCCCAACCACCTTCAATGTTTTGTGTCCCAAGAATGAATTGAACCGCTCTACGAATTGCCTCGCTGTTTCCGTAAGTCATGCCAGCAGCCACTAGACCTCGTACAGCAAAGAAGGTCCCAGGAATGAAGCATACTCCCCAGTTTCCAAACCATGACCCATCCGCTAGTTGCATGCTTTCGATGTATTCCACTCCCTTCGTTATAGCCCTTTCTACTTCTTTTTTTCTGTACTCTGGATGATGTTTCAAGAAGCGTACCAACACTACTACCGCTGACCCGGTGCATTCTAGATACTCATGCTCGACAATTGTGTCCTCAATAAACTCTATGGGACTAAGCCACTACATTTGAATTTGAAATGTGTTATGTTCATTTTATATAATATCTAAAGATAATGAAACTTAAAAACAAATAAATGATAAAGACCTCAAGCCATTTTTTCCCATTCGCTACCTCCCATATGCTTATGCCTCCATTTTTGCTCTGTTATTAAGAGAATTTTGTAAGTTACTAATCAACTTTGTGGGGTTTTGTAATAATAAACAACCATTAAATTTACCTGCATATACAGAAGCATATCGACAGCTTCATAAAGCCTCTCCACATCCATTTTCTCACCAATGAACTCGGACGGCATGCTTTCAAAGATTAGACAACACTGTCCACCACACGCGAATTAGTAACCAAATCTTGTTATCTTAGGTAGTTCAGAGACAGAAAAATGCGCACCTCTAAACTTTCAGCAGTACAATCTGAGACAAACCATCCTTGATCTTTGTCTGAAAAACCCCACCCTCCTTTAGATCGATCTCTGAACATTTTGACATAGTCACCAGGAGGGTCTTCTGTAAACTGAGAATTCCTCAAGAAAGAGTACCCTTTTATGAGCGTTGATTTAATCTCCTCGTCAACATCAGCAGCTAACATGACTTGTAGCACGAAAGCTGCGTCCCATATTTGGCTACCAAAAGTCTACATTGTGTTCATAATTTATTATCATCTCCGACTCCAATAAAGATTTATAGTGTTCACAAAACTAACTGATCTAACCAAAAAGGAAAAAAAAAAAAAAAATAGAAATCTAAACAAACCTGGATTTTGAGGCCGTCCTCTGCAATCCATACATAACCAGGGACTCGAGCAAGATGTTTTTTAAAGTAATCACTCTCTGGATCTTCAACCCAACAAGCAAGCATATGAAACACCTAACATATTATTCGAAAAACCCATATCACTNAGCATACTCCCCAGTTTCCAAACCATGACCCATCCGCTAGTTGCATGCTTTCGATGTATTCCACTCCCTTCGTTATAGCCCTTTCTACTTCTTTTTTTCTGTACTCTGGATGATGTTTCAAGAAGCGTACCAACACTACTACCGCTGACCCGGTGCATTCTAGATACTCATGCTCGACAATTGTGTCCTCAATAAACTCTATGGGACTAAGCCACTACATTTGAATTTGAAATGTGTTATGTTCATTTTATATAATATCTAAAGATAATGAAACTTAAAAACAAATAAATGATAAAGACCTCAAGCCATTTTTTCCCATTCGCTACCTCCCATATGCTTATGCCTCCATTTTTGCTCTGTTATTAAGAGAATTTTGTAAGTTACTAATCAACTTTGTGGGGTTTTGTAATAATAAACAACCATTAAATTTACCTGCATATACAGAAGCATATCGACAGCTTCATAAAGCCTCTCCACATCCATTTTCTCACCAATGAACTCGGA